>NW_028138819.1:0-131048 GCF_964270905.1 Leucopleurus acutus | reverse complement strand
AAAAACAAAGCAACAGAGCCTAGGGCACTTCCACTTATGGTCCTATAGCTTAGGGAAATTAAAATCAAAAAGACACAGCCACCCCAAAGGTTGGGACGGCTCTGTTTACAAGAACCTCGTTTACTGTACAAGTTCAATATCACAGAAAGTGAAAAATGGATACAGAAGTTGTGGTACTTACGTACAATGCAATATCACTCAGCAATGAAATTTATGTCATCAGGCCCGTAGCAGCATAATGAGTGAATTCAGGTATGATGATTCTAAGTGAAATAAGTCACACAGGAAAAGAAACACCATAAGATATCACTACTACACGGAAGGAAAACTTGGCTACACAAGAACTGAATTACAAAACAGAACAGGGTCTCAAATGTAGAAAACCAACTTATGCTTGCTTCAGGGAAAAGGTGAGTTGGGGTGCTGCATGAAACCAGAGATTGAAATTAGCACAGATACCGTTCCATAAGCCAAATATGTAATAGAAAAGAGCTACTCCTTGCTCAACGAAGTGGACTCAACACCCCATATTAAACGCTTAAGAATACACCTGACTAGAAATAATCTTAAAAACTACGGATTTATATGTCTCCGAAAGAGAATCAAGCGTGTGTACAGCGGCATAAACGCAGCAGTGATAGGATTGGTGAGGTTCGGTGAGCAAATGCAGACCCTTTGAAGTCATATTGCATGGTACCCATTCCATGGGTCTCAACTCTCCAGGTTTAAGGGATTCTTCCTTCAGCTAAAACATGCATGTGGAACACAGATTATGATCCACCGTGTGATCAGGAAACGTGTTCAAATGTGTCTCAGTTTTCGTCCCCTGGTACTCGGGTGCAACACTCCAGACGCTCTACTAACACTCTCCCCACTTGGAGAGTCAGTGCCTTTAACCTCCTGTATGGCCCAGTTTGCAATTTCTGCGGAAAATGTACAGGAATAGGGAGAACCAATGAGAAACTAGCTGGAGGTGTCTGGACGGGCAAATTTAACTCTCATTTCCCACCAGAAAGAGGAATTAACCAAAGGCTCAGCATGCCGTGCCGGAACCACACTAGGGCCTGAAGCAATCCTGCGGTGTTGCGGCCAGCTCACAAGAAAGCGAGTTGAAGAAAGGAGCTCAGGGGCACTGTAATTCTCAAACCTGCAGAGTTATAAATGACAGCTATCGTCCAAAAATATATTGAAGTAAGGCTGCCAAGAGGACTTGAAAGTGGGGCAGAATTGCAGGAAACCGATTTCAGGAGGTAGACAGGAATTGCATGTAAAGCATAGGAAAAGAGGCAGAACGTCCACAATGATGCACTTGGCCAAAAAGGGCGTATGCGTTTTTTCCTGAATATATTCAGGAAAAAACGCATACGCCCTTTTTGGCCAACCAAGAAAGCTTGCAAAGGAAATCTGCACTACAATGAAGTCTCACTGCCCCCCGGTCAAAAGGGCCATCTGAAAAAAGTGTAAAATCCAGAAAGGCAGGACAGGCCATGGAGAACTGGGAGCCTTGTTATGCTGGTGGGCGGGATGTAAATTGCCAACAGCCACTCTGGAGAAGTGTATGGTGTTTCCTGAAACATCTAAAAAACAAAGCAACAGAGCCTAGGGCACTTCCACTTATGGTCCTATAGCTTAGGGAAATTAAAATCAAAAAGACACAGCCACCCCAAAGTTTGGGACGGCTCTGTTTACAAGAACCTCGTTTACGGTACAAGTTCAATATCACAGAAAGCAAAAAATGGATAAAGAAGTTGTGGTACTTACGTACAATGTAATATCACTCAGCAATGAAATCTATGTCATCAGGCCCGTAGCAGCATAATGAGTGGATTCAGGTACGATGATTCTAAGTGAAATAAGTCACACAGAAAAAGAAACATCATAAGTTATCACCAATACACGGAATGTAAACTTGCCTACACAGGAACTGAATTAGAAAACAGAACAGGTTCTCAAATGTAGAAAACCAACTTATGCTTGCTTAAGGGGAAAGGTGAGTTGGGGTGCTGCATGAAACCAGAGATTGAAATTAGCACAGATACCGTTCCATAAGCCAAATATGCAATAGACAAGAGCTACTCCTTGCTCAACGAAGTGGACTCAACACCCCATATTAAACGCCTAAGAATATACCTGACTAGAAATAATCTTAAAACCTACGGATTTATATGTCTCCGAAAGAGAATCAAGCGTGTGTACAGCGGCATAAACGTAGCAGTGATAGGATTGGTGAGGTTCGGTGAGCAAATGCAGACCCTTTGAAGTCATATTGCATGGTACCCATTCCATGGGTCTCAACTCTCCAGGTTTAAGGGATTCTTCCTTCAGCTAAAACATGCATGTGGAACCCAGAGTATGATCCACCGTGTGATCGGGAAACGTGTTCAAATGTGTCTCGTTTTCGTCCCTGGTACTCGGGTGCAACATTCCAGATGCTTTACTAACACTCTCCCCACTTGGAGAGTCAGTGCCTTTAACCTCCTGTTTCGCCCAGTTTGTAATTTCTGTGGAAAATGAACAGGAATAGGGAGAACGAAAGAGAGACTAGCTGGAGGTGTCTGGACGGGCAAATTTAACTCTCATTTCCCACCAGGAAGAGGAATTAACCAAAGGCTCAGCATGCCGTGCCGGAACTACACTAGGGCCTGAAGCAATCCTGCGGTGTTGCGGACAGCTCACAAGAAAGCGAGTTGAAGAAACGAGCTCAGGGGCACTGTAATTCACAAACCTACAGAGTTATAAATGACAGCTATCGTCCAAAAATATATTGAAGTAAGGCTGCCAAGAGGACTTGAAAGCGGGGCAGAATTGCAGGAAACCGATTTCAGGAGGTAGACGGGAATTGCATGTAAAGCATAGGAAAAGAGGCAGAACGTCCACAATGATGCACTTGGCCAAAAAGGGCGTATGCGTTTTTTCCTGAATATATTCAGGAAAAAACGCATACGCCCTTTTTGGCCAACCAAGCAAGCTTGCAAAGGAAATCTGCACTACAATGAAGTCTCACTGCCCCCCGGTCAAAAGGGCCATTTGAAAAAACTGTAAAATCCAGAAAGGCAGGACAGGCCATGGAGAACTGGGAGCCTTGTTATGCTGGTGGGCGGGATGTAAATTGCCAACAGCCACTCTGGAGAAGTGTATGGTGTTTCCTGAAACATCTAAAAAACAAAGCAACAGAGCCTAGGGCACTTCCACTTATGGTCCTATAGCTTAGGGAAATTAAAATCAAAAAGACACAGCCACCCCAAAGTTTGGGACGGCTCTGTTTACAAGAACCTCGTTTACGGTACAAGTTCAATATCACAGAATGCGAAAAATGGATAAAGAAGTTGTGGTACTTACGTACAATGCAATATCACTCAGCAATGAAATCTATGTCATCAGGCCCGTAGCAGCATAATGAGTGGATTCAGGTATGATGATTCTAAGTGAAATAAGTCACACAGAAAAAGAAACACCATAAGATATCACTACTACACGGAAGGTAAACTTGGCTACACAAGAACTGAATTACAAAACAGAACAGGGTCTCAAATGTAGAAAACCAACTTATGCTTGCTTAAGGGGAAAGGTGAGTTGGGGTGCTGCATGAAACCAGAGATTGAAATTAGCACAGATACCGTTCCATAAGCCAAATATGTAATAGACAAGAGCTACTCCTTGCTCAACGAAGTGGACTCAACACCCCATATTAAACGCTTAAGAATACACCTGACTAGAAATAATCTTAAAAACTACGGATTTATATGTCTCCGAAAGAGAATCAAGCGTGTGTACAGCGGCATAAACGCAGCAGTGATAGGATTGGTGAGGTTCGGTGAGCAAATGCAGACCCTTTGAAGTCATATTGCATGGTACCCATTCCATGGGTCTCAACTCTCCAGGTTTAAGGGATTCTTCCTTCAGCTAAAACATGCATGTGGAACACAGATTATGATCCACCGTGTGATCAGGAAACGTGTTCAAATGTGTCTCAGTTTTCGTCCCCTCGTACTCGGGTGCAACACTCCAGACGCTTTACTAACACTCTCCCCACTTGGAGAGTCAGTGCCTTTAACCTCCTGTATGGCCCAGTTTGCAATTTCTGCGGAAAATGTACAGGAATAGGGAGAACCAATGAGAAACTAGCGGAGGTGTCTGGACGGGCAAATTTAACTCTCATTTCCCACCAGAAAGAGGAATTAACCAAAGGCTCAGCGTGCCGTGCCGGAACCACACTAGGGCCTGAAGCAATCCTGCGGTGTTGCGGCCAGCTCACAAGAAAGCGAGTTGAAGAAAGGAGCTCAGGGGCACTGTAATTCACAAACCTGCAGAGTTATAAATGACAGCTATCGTCCAAAAATATATTGAAGTAAGGCTGCCAAGAGGACTTGAAAGCGGGGCAGAATTGCAGGAAACCGATTTCAGGAGGTAGACGGGAATTGCATGTAAAGCATAGGAAAAGAGGCAGAACGTCCACAATGATGCACTTGGCCAAAAAGGGCGTATGCGTTTTTTCCTGAATATATTCAGAAAAAAACGCATACGCCCTTTTTGGCCAACCAAGAAAGCTTGCAAAGGAAATCTGCACTACAATGAAGTCTCACTGCCCCCCGGTCAAAAGGGCCATCTGAAAAAAGTGTAAAATCCAGAAAGGCAGGACAGGCCATGGAGAACTGGGAGCCTTGTTATGCTGGTGGGCGGGATGTAAATTGCCAACAGCCACTCTGGAGAAGTGTATGGTGTTTCCTGAAACATCTAAAAAACAAAGCAACAGAGCCTAGGGCACTTCCACTTATGGTCCTATAGCTTAGGGAAATTAAAATCAAAAAGACACAGCCACCCCAAAGTTTGGGACGGCTCTGTTTACAAGAACCTCGTTTACGGTACAAGTTCAATATCACAGAAAGCGAAAAATGGATAAAGAAGTTGTGGTACTTACGTACAATGCAATATCACTCAGCAATGAAATCTATGTCATCAGGCCCGTAGCAGCATAATGAGTGGATTCAGGTATGATGATTCTAAGTGAAATAAGTCACACAGAAAAAGAAACACCATAAGATATCACTACTACACGGAAGGTAAACTTGGCTACACAAGAACTGAATTACAAAACAGAACAGGGTCTCAAATGTAGAAAACCAACTTATGCTTGCTTGAGGGGAAAGGTGAGTTGGGGTGCTGCATGAAACCAGAGATTGAAATTAGCACAGATACCGTTCCATAAGCCAAATATGTAATAGACAAGAGCTACTCCTTGCTCAACGCAGTGGACTCAACACCCCATATTAAACGCCTAAGAATATACCTGACTAGAAATAATCTTAAAACCTACGGATTTATATGTCTCCGAAAGAGAATCAAGCGTGTGTACGGCTGCATAAATGCAGCAGTGATAGGATTGGTGAGGTTCGGTGAGCAAATGCAGACCCTTTGAAGTCATACTGCATGGTCCCCATTCCATGGGTCTCAACTCTCAAGGTTTAAGGGATTCTTCCTTCAGCTGAAACATGCATGTGGAACCCAGAGTATGATCCACCGTGTGATCGGGAAACGTGTTCAAATGTGTCTCAGTTTTCGTCCCCTGGTACTCGGGTGCAACATTCAAGACGCTTTACTAACACTCTCCCCACTTGGAGAGTCAGTGTCTTTAAACTCCTGTTTGGCCCAGTTTGCAATTTCTGCGGAAAATGTACAGGAATAGGGAGAACCAAAGAGAGACTAGCTGGAGGTGTCTGGACGGGCAAATTTAACTCTCATTTCCCACCAGGAAGAGGAATTAACCAAAGGCTCAGCGTGCCGTGCCGGAACCACACTAGGGCCTGAAGCAATCCTGCGGTGTTGCGGCCAGCTCACAAGAAAGCAAGTTGAAGAAAGGAGCTCAGGGGCACTGTAATTCACAAACCTGCAGAGTTATAAAGGACAGCTATCGTCCAAAAATATATTGAAGTAAGGCTGCCAAGAGGACTTGAAAGCGGGGCAGAATTGCAGGAAACCGATTTCAGGAGGTAGACGGGAATTGCATGTACAGCATAGGAAAAGAGGCAGAACGTCCACAATGATGCACTTGGCCAAAAAGGGCGTATGCGTTTTTTCCTGAATATATTCAGGAAAAAACGCATACGCCCTTTTTAGCCAACCAAGCAAGCTTGCAAAGGAAATCTGCACTACAATGAAGTCTCACTGCCCCACGGTCAAAAGGGCCATCTGAAAAAAGTGTAAAATCAAGAAAGGCAGGACAGGCCATGGAGAACTGGGAGCCTTGTTATGCCGGTGGGCGGGATGTAAATTGCCAACAGCCACTCTGGAGAAGTGTATGGTGTTTCCTGAAACATCTAAAAAACAAAGCAACAGAGCCTAGGGCACTTCCACTTATGGTCCTATAGCTTAGGGAAATTAAAATCAGAAAGACACAGCCACCCCAAAGTTTGGGCCGGCTCTGTTTACAAGAACCTCGTTTACGGTACAAGTTCAATATCACAGAAAGCGAAAAATGGATAAAGAAGTTGTGGTACTTACGTACAATGCAATATCACTCAGCAATGAAATCTATGTCATCAGGCCCGTCGCAGCATAATGAGTGGATTTAGGTACGATGATTCTAAGTGAAATAAGTCACACAGGAAAAGAAAGATCATAAGATATCACTACTACACGGAATGTAAACTTGGCTACACAGGAACTGAATTACAAAACAGAACAGGGTCTCAAATGTAGAAAACCAACTTATGCTTGCTTAAGGGGAAAGGTGAGTTGGGGTGCTGCATGAAACCAGAGATTGAAATTAGCAGAGATACCGTGCCATAAGCCAAATATGTAATAGACAAGAGCTACTCCTTGCTAAACGAAGTGTACTCAACACCCCATATTAAACGCCTAAGAATACACCTGACTAGTAAGAATCTTAAAACCTGTGGATTTATATGTCTCCGAAAGAGAATCAAACGTGTGTACGGCGGCATAAACGCAGCAGTGATAGGATTGGTGAGGTTCGGTGAGCAAATGCAGACCCTTTGAAGTCATATTGCATGGTACCCATTCCATGGGTCTCAACTCTCCAGGTTTAAGGGATTCTTCCTTCAGCTAAAACATGCATGTGGAACCCAGAGTATGATCCACCGTGTGATCGGGAAATGTGTTCAAATGTGTCTCAGTTTTCGTCCCCTGGTACTCGGGTGCAACATTCAAGACGCTTTACTAACACTCTCCCCACTTGGAGAGTCAGTGCCTTTAAACTCCTGTTTGGCCCAGTTTGCAATTTCTGCGGAAAATGTACAGGAATAGGGAGAACCAATGAGAGACTAGCTGGAGGTGTCTGGACGGGCAAATTTAACTCTCATTTCCCACCAGGAAGAGGAATTAACCAAAGGTTCAGCGTGCCGTGCCGGAACCACACTAGGGCCTGAAGCAATCCTGCGGTGTTGCGGCCAGCTCACAAGAAAGCGAGTTGAAGAAAGGAGCTCAGGGGCACTGTAATTCACAAACCTGCAGAGTTATAAATGACAGCTATCGTCCAAAAATATATTGAAGTAAGGCTGCCAAGAGAACTTGAAAGTGGGGCAGAATTGCAGGAAACCGATTTCAGGAGGTAGACGGGAATTGCATGTAAAGCATAGGAAAAGAGGCAGAACGTCCACAATGATGCACTTGGCCAAAAAGGGCGTATGCGTTTTTTCCTGAATATATTCAGGAAAAAACGCATACGCCCTTTTTGGCCAACCAAGCAAGCTTGCAAAGGAAATCTGCACTAAAATGAAGTCTCACTGCCCCCCGGTCAAAAGGGCCATCTGAAAAAAGTGTAAAATCCAGAAAGGCATGACAGGCCATGGAGAACTGGGAGTCTTGTTATGCTGGTGGGCGGGATGTAAATTGCCAACAGCCACTCTGGAGAAGTGTATGGTGTTTCCTGAAACATCTAAAAAACAAAGCAACAGAGCCTAGGGCACTTCCACTTATGGTCGTATAGCTTAGGGAAATTAAAATCAAAAAGACAAAGCCACCCCAAAGTTTGGGACGGCTCTGTTTACAAGAACCTCGTTTACGGTACAAGTTCAATATCACAGAAAGCAAAAAATGGATAAAGAAGTTGTGGTACTTACGTACAATGCAATATCACTCAGCAATGAAATCTATGTCATCAGGCCCGTAGCAGATAATGAGTGGATTCAGGTATGATGATTCTAAGTGAAATAAGTCACACAGAAAAAGAAACACCAGAAGATATCACTACTACACGGAAGGTAAACTTGGCTACACAAGAACTGAATTACAAAACAGAACAGGGTCTCAAATGTAGAAAACCAACTTATGCTTGATTGAGGGGAAAGGTGAGTTGGGGTGCTGCATGAAACCAGAGATTGAAATTAGCACAGATACCGTTCCATAAGCCAAATATGTAATAGACAAGAGCTACTCCTTGCTCAACGCAGTGGACTCAACACCCCATATTAAACGCCTAAGAATATACCTGACTAGAAATAATCTTAAAACCTACGTATTTATGTCTCCGAAAGAGAATCAAGCCTGTGTACGGCTGCTTAAACGCAGCAGTGATAGGATTGGTGAGGTTCGGTGAGCAAATGCAGACCCTTTGAAGTCATACTGCATGGTACCCATTCCATGGGTCTCAACTCTCCAGGTTTAAGGGATTCTTCCTTCAGCTGAAACATGCATGTGGAACACAGAGTATGATCCACCGTGTGATCAGGAAACGTGTTCAAATGTGTCTCAGTTTTCGTCCCCTGGTACTCGGGTGCAACATTCAAGACGCTTTACTAACACTCTCCCCACTTGGAGAGTCAGTGCCTTTAAACTCCTGTTTGGCCCAGTTTGCAATTTCTGCGGAAAATGTACAGGAATAGGGAGAACCAATGAGAGACTAGCTGGAGGTGTGTGGACGGGCAAATTTAACTCTCATTTCCCACCAGAAAGAGGAATTAACCAAAGGCTCAGCATGCCGTGCCAGAACCACACTAGGGCCTGAAGCAATCCTGCGGTGTTGCGGCCAGCTCACAAGAAAGCGAGTTGAAGAAAGGAGCTCAGGGGCACTGTAATTCACAAACCTGCAGAGTTATAAATGACAGCTATCGTCCAAAAATATATTGAAGTAAGGCTGCCAAGAGGACTTGAAAGCGGGGCAGAATTGCAGGAAACCGATTTCAGGAGGTAGACAGGAATTGCATGTAAAGCATAGGAAAAGAGGCAGAACGTCCACAATGATGCACTTGGACAAAAAGGGCGTATGCGTTTTTTCCTGAATATATTCAGGAAAAAACGCATACGCCCTTTTTGGCCAACCAAGCAAGCTTGCAAAGGAAATCTGCACTACAATGAAGTCTCACTGCCCCCCGGTCAAAAGGGCCATCTGAAAAAAGTGTAAAATCCAGAAAGGCAGGACAGGCCATGGAGAACTGGGAGCCTTGTTATGCTGGTGGGCGGGATGTAAACTGCCAACAGCCACTCTGGAGAAGTGTATGGTGTTTCGTGAAACATCTAAAAAACAAAGCAACAGAGCCTAGGGCACTTCCACTTATGGTCCTATAGCTTAGGGAAATTAAAATCAAAAAGACACAGCCACCCCAAAGTTTGGGCTGGCTCTGTTTACAAGAACCTCGTTTACGGTACAAGTTCAATATCACAGAAAGCGAAAAATGGATAAAGAAGTTGTGGTACTTACGTACAATGCAATATCACTCAGCAATGAAATCTATGTCATCAGGCCCGTAGCAGCATAATGAGTGGATGCAGGTACGATGATTCTAAGTGAAATAAGTCACACAGAAAAAGAAACATCATAAGGTATCACTACTACACGGAATGTAAACTTGGCTACACAGGAACTGAATTACAAAACAGAACAGGGTCTCAAATGTAGAAAACCAACTTATGCTTGCTTGAGGGGAAAGGTGAGTTGGGGTGCTGCATAAAACCAGAGATTGAAATTAGCACAGATACCGTTCCATAAGCCAAATATGTAATAGACAAGAGCTACTCCTTGCTCAACGCAGTGGACTCAACACCCCATATTAAACGCCTAAGAATATACCTGACTAGAAATAATCTTAAAACCTATGGATTTATATGTCTCCGAAAGAGAATCAAGCGTGTGTACGGCGGCATAAACGCAGCAGTGATAGGATTGGTGAGGTTCAGTGAGCAAATGCAGACCCTTTGAAGTCATACTGCATGGTACCCATTCCATGGGTCTCAACTCTCCAGGTTTAAGGGATTCTTCCTTCAGCTGAAACATGCATGTGGAACACAGTGTATGATCCACCGTGTGATCAGGAAACGTGTTCAAATGTTTCTCAGTTTTCGTCCCCTGGTACTCGGGTGCAACATTCAAGACGCTTTACTAACACTCTCCCCACTTGGAGAGTCAGTGCCTTTAAACTCCTGTTTGGCCCAGTTTGCAATTTCTGCGGAAAATGTACAGGAATAGGGAGAACCAATGAGAGACTAGCTGGAGGTGTGTGGACGGGCAAATTTAACTCTCATTTCCCACCAGGAAGAGGAATTAACCAAAGGCTCAGCGTGCCGTGCCAGAACCACACTAGGGCCTGAAGCAATCCTGCGGTGTTGCGGCCAGCTCACAAGAAAGCGAGTTGAAGAAAGGAGCTCAGGGGCACTGTAATTCACAAACCTGCAGAGTTATAAATGACAGCTATCGTCCAAAAATATATTGAAGTAAGGCTGCCAAGAGGACTTGAAAGCGGGGCAGAATTGCAGGAAACCGATTTCAGGAGGTAGACGGGAATTGCATGTAAAGCATAGGAAAAGAGGCAGAACGTCCACAATGATGCACTTGGCCAAAAAGGGCGTATGCGTTTTTTCCTGAATATATTCAGGAAAAAACGCATACGCCCTTTTTGGCCAACCAAGCAAGCTTGCAAAGGAAATCTGCACTACAATGAAGTCTCACTGCCCCCCGGTCAAAAGGGCCATCTGAAAAAAGTGTAAAATCCAGAAAGGCAGGACAGGCCATGGAGAACTGGGAGCCTTGTTATGCTGATGGGCGGGATGTAAATTGCCAACAGCCACTCTGGAGAAGTGTATGGTGTTTCCTGAAACATCTAAAAAACAAGCAACAGAGCCTAGGGCACATCCACTTATGGTCCTATAGCTTAGGGAAATTAAAATCAAAAAGACACAACCACCCCAAAGTTTGGGACGGCTCTGTTTACAAGAATCTTGTTTACGGTACAAGTTCAATATCACAAAACCGAAAAATGGATAAAGAAGTTGTGGTACTTACGTACAATGCAATATCACTCAGCAATGAAATCTTGTCATCAGGCCCGTCGCAGCATAATGAGTGAATTCAGGTACGATGATTCTAAGTGAAATAAGTCACACAGAAAAAGAAACATCATAAGATATCACTACTACACGGAATATAAACTTGGCTACACAGGAACTGAATTACAAAACAGAACAGGTTCTCAAATGTAGAACACCAACTTATGCTTGCTTAAGGGGAAAGGTGAGTTGGGGTGCTGCATGAAACCAGAGATTGAAAATAGCACAGATACCGTTCCATAAGCCAAATATGCAATAGACAAGAGCTACTCCTTGCTGAACGAAGTGGACTCAACACCCCATATTAAACGCCTAAGAATATACCTGACTAGAAATAATCTTAAAACCTACGGATTTATATGTCTCCGAAAGAGAATCAAGCGTGTGTACGGTGGCATAAACGCAGCAGTGATAGGATTGGTGAGGTTCGGTGAGCAAATGCAGACCCTTTGAAGTCATACTGCATGGTACCCATTCCATGGGTCTCAACTCTCCAGGTTTAAGGGATTCTTCCTTCAGCTGAAACATGCATGTGGAACACAGAGTATGATCCACCGTGTGATCAGGAAACGTGTTCAAATGTGTCTCAGTTTTCGTCCCCTGGTACTCGGGTGCAACATTCAAGACGCTTTACTAACACTCTCCCCACTTGGAGAGTCAGTGCCTTTAAACTCCTGTTTGGCCCAGTTTGCAATTTCTGCGGAAAATGTACAGGAATAGGGAGAACCAATGAGAGACTAGCTGGAGGTGTGTGGACGGGCAAATTTAACTCTCATTTCCCACCAGGAAGAGGAATTAACCAAAGGCTCAGCGTGCCGTGCCGGAACCACACTAGGACCTGAAGCAATCCTGCGGTGTTGCGGCCAGCTCACAAGAAAGCGAGTTGAAGAAAGGAGCTCAGGGGCACTGTAATTCACAAACCTGCAGAGTTATAAATGACAGCTATCGTCCAAAAATATATTGAAGTAAGGCTGCCAAGAGGACTTGAAAGCGGGGCAGAATTGCAGGAAACCGATTTCAGGAGGTAGACAGGAATTGCATGTAAAGCATAGGAAAAGAGGCAGAACGTCCACAATGATGCACTTGGACAAAAAGGGCGTATGCGTTTTTTCCTGAATATATTCAGGAAAAAACGCATACGCCCTTTTTGGCCAACCAAGCAAGCTTGCAAAGGAAATCTGCACTACAATGAAGTCTCACTGCCCCCCGGTCAAAAGGGCCATCTGAAAAAAGTGTAAAATCCAGAAAGGCAGGACAGGCCATGGAGAACTGAGAGCCTTGTTATGCTGGTGGGCGGGATGTAAACTGCCAACAGCCACTCTGGAGAAGTGTATGGTGTTTCGTGAAACATCTAAAAAACAAAGCAACAGAGCCTAGGGCACTTCCACTTATGGTCCTATAGCTTAGGGAAATTAAAATCAAAAAGACACAGCCACCCCAAAGTTTGGGCTGGCTCTGTTTACAAGAACCTCGTTTACGGTACAAGTTCAATATCACAGAAAGCGAAAAATGGATAAAGAAGTTGTGGTACTTACGTACAATGCAATATCACTCAGCAATGAAATCTATGTCATCAGGCCCGTAGCAGCATAATGAGTGGATGCAGGTACGATGATTCTAAGTGAAATAAGTCACACAGAAAAAGAAACATCATAAGGTATCACTACTACACGGAATGTAAACTTGGCTACACAGGAACTGAATTACAAAACAGAACAGGGTCTCAAATGTAGAAAACCAACTTATGCTTGCTTGAGGGGAAAGGTGAGTTGGGGTGCTGCATAAAACCAGAGATTGAAATTAGCACAGATACCGTTCCATAAGCCAAATATGTAATAGACAAGAGCTACTCCTTGCTCAACGCAGTGGACTCAACACCCCATATTAAACGCCTAAGAATATACCTGACTAGAAATAATCTTAAAACCTATGGATTTATATGTCTCCGAAAGAGAATCAAGCGTGTGTACGGCGGCATAAACGCAGCAGTGATAGGATTGGTGAGGTTCAGTGAGCAAATGCAGACCCTTTGAAGTCATACTGCATGGTACCCATTCCATGGGTCTCAACTCTCCAGGTTTAAGGGATTCTTCCTTCAGCTGAAACATGCATGTGGAACACAGTGTATGATCCACCGTGTGATCAGGAAACGTGTTCAAATGTTTCTCAGTTTTCGTCCCCTGATACTCGGGTGCAACATTCAAGACGCTTTACTAACACTCTCCCCACTTGGAGAGTCAGTGCCTTTAAACTCCTGTTTGGCCCAGTTTGCAATTTCTGCGGAAAATGTACAGGAATAGGGAGAACCAATGAGAGACTAGCTGGAGGTGTGTGGACGGGCAAATTTAACTCTCATTTCCCACCAGGAAGAGGAATTAACCAAAGGCTCAGCGTGCCGTGCCAGAACCACACTAGGGCCTGAAGCAATCCTGCGGTGTTGCGGCCAGCTCACAAGAAAGCGAGTTGAAGAAAGGAGCTCAGGGGCACTGTAATTCACAAACCTGCAGAGTTATAAATGACAGCTATCGTCCAAAAATATATTGAAGTAAGGCTGCCAAGAGGACTTGAAAGCGGGGCAGAATTGCAGGAAACCGATTTCAGGAGGTAGACGGGAATTGCATGTAAAGCATAGGAAAAGAGGCAGAACGTCCACAATGATGCACTTGGCCAAAAAGGGCGTATGCGTTTTTTCCTGAATATATTCAGGAAAAAACGCATACGCCCTTTTTGGCCAACCAAGCAAGCTTGCAAAGGAAATCTGCACTACAATGAAGTCTCACTGCCCCCCGGTCAAAAGGGCCATCTGAAAAAAGTGTAAAATCCAGAAAGGCAGGACAGGCCATGGAGAACTGGGAGCCTTGTTATGCTGATGGGCGGGATGTAAATTGCCAACAGCCACTCTGGAGAAGTGTATGGTGTTTCCTGAAACATCTAAAAAACAAGCAACAGAGCCTAGGGCACATCCACTTATGGTCCTATAGCTTAGGGAAATTAAAATCAAAAAGACACAACCACCCCAAAGTTTGGGACGGCTCTGTTTACAAGAATCTTGTTTACGGTACAAGTTCAATATCACAAAACCGAAAAATGGATAAAGAAGTTGTGGTACTTACGTACAATGCAATATCACTCAGCAATGAAATCTTGTCATCAGGCCCGTCGCAGCATAATGAGTGAATTCAGGTACGATGATTCTAAGTGAAATAAGTCACACAGAAAAAGAAACATCATAAGATATCACTACTACACGGAATATAAACTTGGCTACACAGGAACTGAATTACAAAACAGAACAGGTTCTCAAATGTAGAACACCAACTTATGCTTGCTTAAGGGGAAAGGTGAGTTGGGGTGCTGCATGAAACCAGAGATTGAAAATAGCACAGATACCGTTCCATAAGCCAAATATGCAATAGACAAGAGCTACTCCTTGCTGAACGAAGTGGACTCAACACCCCATATTAAACGCCTAAGAATATACCTGACTAGAAATAATCTTAAAACCTACGGATTTATATGTCTCCGAAAGAGAATCAAGCGTGTGTACGGTGGCATAAACGCAGCAGTGATAGGATTGGTGAGGTTCGGTGAGCAAATGCAGACCCTTTGAAGTCATACTGCATGGTACCCATTCCATGGGTCTCAACTCTCCAGGTTTAAGGGATTCTTCCTTCAGCTGAAACATGCATGTGGAACACAGAGTATGATCCACCGTGTGATCAGGAAACGTGTTCAAATGTGTCTCAGTTTTCGTCCCCTGGTACTCGGGTGCAACATTCAAGACGCTTTACTAACACTCTCCCCACTTGGAGAGTCAGTGCCTTTAAACTCCTGTTTGGCCCAGTTTGCAATTTCTGCGGAAAATGTACAGGAATAGGGAGAACCAATGAGAGACTAGCTGGAGGTGTGTGGACGGGCAAATTTAACTCTCATTTCCCACCAGGAAGAGGAATTAACCAAAGGCTCAGCGTGCCGTGCCGGAACCACACTAGGACCTGAAGCAATCCTGCGGTGTTGCGGCCAGCTCACAAGAAAGCGAGTTGAAGAAAGGAGCTCAGGGGCACTGTAATTCACAAACCTGCAGAGTTATAAATGACAGCTATCGTCCAAAAATATATTGAAGTAAGGCTGCCAAGAGGACTTGAAAGCGGGGCAGAATTGCAGGAAACCAATTTCAGGAGGTAGACGGGAATTGCATGTAAAGCATAGGAAAAGAGGCAGAACGTCCACAATGATGCACTTGGCCAAAAAGGGCGTATGCGTTTTTCCCTGAATATATTCAGGAAAAAACGCATACGCCCTTTTTGGCCAACCAAGAAAGCTTGCAAAGGAAATCTACACTACAATGAAGTCTCACTGCCCCCGGTCAAAAGGGCCATCTGAAAAAAGTGTAAAATCCAGAAAGGCAGGACAGGCCATGGAGAACTGGGAGCTTTGTTATGCCGATGGGCGGGATGTAAATTGCCAACAGCCACTCTGGAGAAGTGTATGGTGTTTCCTGAAACATCTAAAAAACAAAGCAACAGAGCCTAGGGCACTTCCACTTATGGTCCTATAGCTTAGGGAAATTAAAATCAAAAAGACACAGCCACCCCAAAGTTTGGGACGGTTCTGTTTACAAGAACCTCGTTTACGGTACAAATTCAATATCACAGAAAGCGAAAAATGGATAAAGAAGTTTTGGTACTTACGTACAATGCAATATCACTCAGCAATGAAATCTATGTCATCAGGCCCGTCGCAGCATAATGAGTGGATTTAGGTACGATGATTCTAAGTGAAATAAGTCACACAGAAAAAGAAAGATCATAAGATATCACTACTACACGGAATGTAAACTTGGCTACACAGGAACTGAATTACAAAACAGAACAGGGTCACAAATGTAGAAAACCAACTTATGCTTGTTTAAGGGGAAAGGTGAGTTGGGGTGCTGCATGAAACCAGAGATTGAAATTAGCACAGATACCGTGCCATAAGCCAAATATGTAATAGACAAGAGCTACTCCTTGCTAAACGAAGTGTACTCAACACCCCATATTAAACGCCTAAGAATACACCTGACTAGTAAGAATCTTAAAACCTGTGGATTTATATGTCTCCGAAAGAGAATCAAGCGTGTGTACAGCGGCATAAACGCAGCAGTGATAGGATTTGTGAGGTTCGGTGAGCAAATGCAGACCCTTTGAAGTCATACTGCATGGTACCCATTCCATGGGTCTCAACTCTCCAGGTTTAAGGGATTCTTCCTTCAGCTGAAACATGCATGTGGAACACAGAGTATGATCCACCGTGTGATCAGGAAACGTGTTCAAATGTGTCTCAGTTTTCATCCCCTGGTACTCGGGTGCAACATTCAAGACGCTTTACTAACTCTCTCCCCACTTGGAGAGTCAGTGTCTTTAAACTCCTGTTTGGCCCAGTTTGCAATTTCTGCGGAAAATGTACAGGAATAGGGAGAACCAATGAGAAACTAGCTGGAGGTGTCTGGACGGGCAAATTTAACTCTCATTTCCCACCAGAAAGAGGAATTAACCAAAGGCTCAGCATGCCGTGCCGGAACCACACTAGGGCCTGAAGCAATCCAGCGGTGTTGCGGCCAGCTCACAAGAAAGCGAGTTGAAGAAAGGAGTTCAGGGGCACTGTAATTCACAAACCAGCAGAGTTATAAATGACAGCTATCGTCCAAAAATATATTGAAGTAAGGCTGCCAAGAGGACATGAAAGCGGGGCAGGATTGCAGGAAACCGATTTCAGGAGGTAGACAGGAATTGCATGTAAAGCATACGAAAAGAGGCAGAACGTCCACAATGATGCACTTGGCCAAAAAGGGCGTATGCGTTTTTTCCTGAATATATTCAGGAAAAAACGCATACGCCCTTTTTGGCCAACCAAGCAAGCTTGCAAAGGAAATCTGCACTACAATGAAGTCTCACTGCCCCCCGGTCAAAAGGGCCATCTGAAAAAAGTGTAAAATCCAGAAAGGCAGGACAGGCCATGGAGAACTGGGAGCCTTGATATGCTGATGGGCGGGATGTAAATTGCCAACAGCCACTCTGGGGAAGTGTATGGTGTTTCCTGAAACATCTAAAAAACTAAGCAACAGAGCCTAGGGCACTTCCACTTATGGTCCTATAGCTTAGGGAAATTAAAATCAAAAAGACACAGCCACCCCAAAGTTTGGGACGGCTCTGTTTACAAGAACCTCGTTTACGGTACAAGTTCAATATCACAGAAAGCGAAAAATGGATAAAGAAGTTGTGGTACTTACGTACAATGCAATATCACTCAGCAATGAAATCTATGTCATCAGGCCCGTAGCAGCATAATGAGTGGATTCAGGTATGATGATTCTAAGTGAAATAAGTCACACAGAAAAAGAAACACCATAAGATATCACTACTACAAGGAAGGTAAACTTGGCTACACAAGAACTGAATTACAAAACAGAACAGGGTCTCAAATGTAGAAAACCAACGTATGCTTGCTTGAGGGGAAAGGTGAGTTGGGGTGCTGCATGAAACCAGAGATTGAAATTAGCACAGATACCGTTCCATAAGCCAAATATGTAATAGACAAGAGCTACTCCTTGCTCAACGAAGTGGACTCAACACCCCATATTAAATGCCTAAGAATATACCTGACTAGTAAGAATATTAAAACCTACGGATTTATATGTCTCCGAAAGAGAATCAAGCGTGTGTACGGCGGCATAAACGCAGCAGTGATAGGATTGGTGAAGTTCGGTGAGCAAATGCAGACCCTTTGAAGTCATATTGCATGGTACCCATTCCATGGGTCTCAACTCTCCAGGTTTAAGGGATTCTTCCTTCAGCTAAAACATGCATGTGGAACCCAGAGTATGATCCACCGTGTGATCGGGAAACGTGTTCAAATGTGTCTCAGTTTTCGTCCCGTGGAACTCGGGTGCAACATTCCAGATGCTTTACTAACACTCTCCCCACTTGGAGAGTCAGTTCCTTTAACCTCCTGTTTGGCCCAGTTTGCAATTTCTGTGGAAAATGAACAGGAATAGGGAGAACCAAAGAGAGACTAGCTGGAGGTGTCTGGACGTGCAAATTTAACTCTCATTTCCCACCAGGAAGAGGAATTAACCAAAGGCTCAGCGTGCCGTGCCGGAACCACACTAGGGCCTGAAGCAATCCTGCGGTGTTGCGGCCAGCTCACAAGAAAGCGAGTTGAAGAAAGGAGCTCAGGGGCACTGTAATTCACAAACCTGCAGAGTTATAAATGACAGCTATCGTCCAAAAATATATTGAAGGAAGGCTGCCAAGAGGACTTGAAAGCGGGGCAGAATTGCAGGAAACCGATTTCAGGAGGTAGACGGGAATTGCATGTACAGCATAGGAAAAGAGGCAGAACGTCCACAATGATGCACTTGGCCAAAAAGGGCGTATGCGTTTTTTCCTGAATATATTCAGGAAAAAACGCATACGCCCTTTTTGGCCAACCAAGCAAGCTTGCAAAGGAAATCTGCACTACAATGAAGTCTCACTGCCCCACGGTCAAAAGGGCCATCTGAAAAAAGTGTAAAATCCAGAAAGGCAGGACAGGCCATGGAGAACTGGGAGCCTTGTTATGCTGGTGGGCGGGATGTAAATTGCCAACAGCCACTCTGGAAAAGTGTACGGTGTTTCCTGAAACATCTAAAAAACAAAGCAACAGAGCCTAGGGCACTTCCACTTATGGTCCTATAGCTTAGGGAAATTAAAATCAGAAAGACACAGCCACCCCAAAGTTTGGGCCGGCTCTGTTGACAAGAACCTCGTTTACGGTACAAGTTCAATATCACAGAAAGCGAAAAATGGATAAAGAAGTTGTGGTACTTACGTACAATGCAATATCACTCAGCAATGAAATCAATGTCATCAGGCCCGTAGCAGCATAATGAGTGGATGCAGGTACGATGATTCTAAGTGAAATAAGTCACACAGAAAAAGAAACATCATAAGGTATCACTACTACACGGAATGTAAACTTGGCTACACAGGAACTGAATTACAAAACAGAACAGGGTCTCAAATGTAGAAAACCAACTTATGCTTGCTTAAGGGGAAAGGTGAGTTGGGGTGCTGCCTAAAACCAGAGAAATAAATTAGCACAGATACCGTTCCATAAGCCAAATATGTAATAGACAAGAGCTACTCCTTGCTCAACGCAGTGGACTCAACACCCCATATTAAACGCCTAAGAATATACCTGACTAGAAATAATCTTAAACCCTACGCATTTATATGTCTCCGAAAGAGAATCAAGCGTGTGTACGGCGGCATAAACGCAGCAGTGATAGGATTGGTGAGGTTCGGTGAGCAAATGTAGACCCTTTGAAGTCATACTGCATGGTACCCATTCCATGGGTCTCAACTCTCCAGGTTTAAGGGATTCTTCCTTCAGCTGAAACATGCATGTGGAACACAGAGTATGATCCACCGTGTGATCAGGAAACGTGTTCAAATGTGTCTCAGTTTTCGTCCCCTGGTACTCGGGTGCAACATTCAAGACGCTTTACTAACACTCTCCCCACTTGGAGAGTCAGTGCCTTTAACCTCCTGTTTGGCCCAGTTTGCAATTTCTGCGTAGGATGAACAGGAATAGGGAGAACCAATGAGAGACTAGCTGGAGCTGTGAGGACGGGCAAATTTAACTCTCATTTCCAACCAGGAAGAGGAATTAACCAAAGGCTCAGCATGCAATGCCGGAACCAAACTAGGGCCTGAAGCAATCCTGCGGTGTTGCGGCCAGCTCACAAGAAAGCGAGTTGAAGAAAGTAGCTCAGGGGCACTGTAATTCACAATCCTGCAGAGTTATAAATGACAGCTATCGTCCAAAAATATATTGAAGGAAGGCTGCCAAGAGGACTTGAAAGCCGGGCAGAATTGCAGGAAACCGATTTCAGGAGGTAGACTGGAATTGCATGTAAAGCATAGGAAAAGAGGCAGAACGTCCACAATGATGCACTTGGCCAAAAAGTGCATATGCGTTTTTTCCTGAATATATACAGGAAAAAACGCATACGCCCTTTTTGGCCAACCAAGCAAGCTTGCAAAGGATATCTGCACTACAATGAAGTCTCACTGCCCCGCGGTCAAAAGGGCTATCTGAAAAAAGTGTAAAATCCAGAAAGGCAGGACAGGCCATGGAGAACTGGGAACCTTGTTATGCTGATGGGCGGGATGTAAATTGCCAACAGCCACTCTGGAGAAGTGTATTGTGTTTCCTGAAACATCTAAAAAACAAAGCAACAGAGCCTACGGCACTTCCACCTATGGTCCTATAGCTTAGGGAAATTAAAATCAAAAAGACACAGCCACCCCAAAGTTTGGGCCGGCTCTGTTTACAAGAACCTCGTTTACGGTACAAGTTCAATATCACAGAAAGCGAAAAATGGATAAGGAAGTTGTGGGAATTACGTACAATGCAATATCACTCAGCAATGAAATCTATGTCATCAGGCCCGTAGCAGCATAATGAGTGGATTCAGGTAGGATGATTCTAAGTGAAATCAGTCACACAGAAAAAGAAACATCATAAGGTATCACTACTACACGGAATGTAAACTTGGCTACACAGGAACTGAATTACAAAACAGAACAGGGTCTCAAATGTAGAAAACCAACTTATGCTTGCTTAAGGGGAAAGGTGAGTTGGGGTGTGGCATAAAACCAGAGATTGAAATTAGCACAGATACCGTTCCATAAGCCAAATATGTAATAGACAAGAGCTACTCCTTGCTCAACGAAGTGGACTCAACACCCCATATTAAACGCCTAACAATATACCTGACTAGTAAGAATCTTAAAACCTATGGATTTATATGTCTCCGAAAGAGAATCAAGCGTGTGTACAGCAGCATAAACGCAGCAGTGATAGGATTGGTGAGGTTCGGTGAGCAAATGCAGACTCTTTGAAGTCATATTGCATGGTACCCATTCCATGGGTCTCAACTCTCCAGGTTTAAGGGATTCTTCCTTCAGCTAAAACATGCATGTGGAACCCAGAGTATGATCCACCGTGTGATCGGGAAACGTTTTCAAATGTGTCTCAGTTTTCGTTCCCTGGTACTCGGGTGCAACATTCCAGACGCTTTACTAACACTCTCCCCACTTGGAGAGTCAGTGCCTTTAACCTCCTGTTTGGCCCAGTTTGCAATTTCTGCGTAAGATGAACAGGAATAGGGAGAACCAATGAGAGACTAGCTGGAGCTGTGAGGACGGGCAAATTTAACTCTCATTTCCCACCAGGAAGAGGAATTAACGAAAGGCTCAGCATGCGATGCCGGAACCAAACTAGGGCCTGAAGCAATCCTGCGGTGTTGCGGCCAGCTCACAAAAAAGCGAGTTGAAGAAAGGAGCTCAGGGGCACTGTAATTCACAATCCTGCAGAGTTATAAATGACAGCTATCGTCCAAAAATATATTGAAGGAAGGCTGCCAAGAGGAGTTGAAAGCGGGGCAGAATTGCAGAAAACCGATTTCAGGAGGTAGACTGGAATTGCATGTAAAGCATAGGAAAAGAGGCAGAACGTCCACAATGATGCACTTGGCCAAAAAGGGCGTATGCGTTTTTCCCTGAATATATTCAGGAAAAAACGCATACGCCCTTTTTGGCCAACCAAGCAAGCTTGCAAAGGAAATCTGCACTACAGTGAAGTCTCACTGCCCCCGGTCAAAAGGGCTATCTGAAAAAAGTGTAAAATCCAGAAAGGCAGGACAGACCATAGAGAACTGGGAGCCTTGTTAAGCTGATGGGCGGGATGTAAATTGCCAACAGCCACTCTGAAGAAGTGTATGGTGTTTCCTGAAACATCAAAAAAACAAAGCAACAGAGCCTAGGGCACTTCCACTTATGGTCCTATAGATTAGGGAAATTAAAATCAAAAAGACTCAGCCACCCCAAAGTTTCGGCCGGCTCTGTTTACAAGAACCTCGTTTACGGTACAAGTTCAATATCACAGAAAGCGAAAAATGGATAAAGAAGTTGTGGTACTTACGTACAATGCAATATCACTCAGCAATGAAATCTATGTCATCAGGCCCGTAGCAGCATAATGAGTGGATTCAGGTACGATGATTCTAAGTGAAATAAGTCACACAGAAAAAGAAACATCATAAGATATCACTACTACACGGAATGTAAACTTGGCTACACAAGAACTGAATTACAAAACAGAACAGGGTGTCAAATGTAGAAAACCAACTTATGCTTGCTTAAGTGGAAAGGTTAGTTGGGGTGCTGCATAAAACCAGAGATTGAAATTAGCACAGATACCGTTCCATAAGCCAAATATGTAATAGACAAGAGCTACTCCTTGCTCAACGAAGTGGACTCAACACCCCACATTAAACGCCTAAGAATATACCTGACTAGTAATAATCTTAATACCTAAGGATTTATATGTCTCCGAAAGAGAATCAAGCGTGTGTACAGCGGCATAAACGCAGCAGTGATAGGATTGGTGAAGTTTGGTGAGCAAATGCAGACCCTTTGAAGTCATATTGCATGGTACCCATTCCATGGGTCTCAACTCTCCATGTTTAAGGGATTCTTCCTTCAGCTAAAACATGCATGTGGAACCCAGAGTATGATCCACCATGTGATCGAGAAACGTGTTCAAATGTGTCTCAGTTTTCGTCCCCTGGTACTCGGGTGCAACATTCCAGACGCTTTACTAACACTCTGCCCACTTGGAGAGTCAGTGCCTTTAACCTCCTGTTTGGCCCAGTTTGCAATCTCTGTGGAAAATAAACAGGAATAGGGAGAACCAATGAGAGACTAGGTGGAGGTGTCTGGACGGGCAAATTTAACTCTCATTTCCCACCAGGAAGAGGAATTAACCAAAGGATCAACATGCCATGCCGGAACCAAACTAGGGCCCGAAGCAATCCTGCGGTGTTGCGGCCAGCTCACAAGAAAGCGAGTTGAAGAAAGGAGCTCAGGGGCACTGTAATTCACAAACCTGCAGAGTTATAAATGACAGCTATCGTCCAAAAATATATTGAAGGAAGGCTGACAAGAGGACTTGAAAGCGGGGCAGAATTGCAGGAAACCGATTTCAGGAGGTAGACTGGAATTGCATGTAAAGCATAGGAAAAGAGGCAGAACGTCCACAATGATGCACTTGGCCAAAACGGGCGTATGCGTTTTTTCCTGAATATATTCAGGAAAAAACGCATACGCCCTTTTTGGCCAACCAAGCAAGTTTGCAAAGGAAATCTGCACTACAATGAAGTCTCACTGCCCCCCAGTCAAAAGGGCCATCTGAAAAAAGTGTAAAATCCAGAAAGGCAGGATAGGTCATGGAGAACTGGGAGCCTTGTTATGCTGATGGGCGGGATGTAAATTGCCAGCAGCCACTCTGGAGAAGTGTATGGTGTTTCCTGAAACATCTAAAAAACAAAGCAACAGAGCCTAGGGCACTTCCACTTATGGTCCTATAGCTTAGGGAAATTAAAATCAAAAAGACACAGCCACCCCAAAGTTTGGGCCGGCTCTGTTTACAAGAACCTCGTTTATGGTACAAGTTCAATATCACAGAAAGCGAAAAATGGATAAAGAAGTTGTGGTAATTACGTACAATGCAATATCACTCAGCAATGAAATCTATGTCATCAGGCCCGTAGCAGCATAATGAGTGGATTCAGGTACGATGATTATAAGTGAAATAAGTCACACAGAAAAAGAAACATCATAAGATATCACTACTACATGGAATGTAAACTTGGCTACACAGGAACTGAATTACAAAACAGAACAGGGTGTCAAATGTAGAAAACCAACTTATACTTGCTTAAGGGGAAAGGTGAGTTGGGGTGCTGCATAAAACCAGAGATTGAAATTAGCACAGATACCGTTCCATAAGCCAAATATGTAATAGACAAGAGCTACTCCTTGCTCAACGAAGTGGACTCAACACCCCATATTAAACGCCTAACAATATACCTGACTAGTAAGAATCTTAAAACCTATGGATTTATATGTCTCCGGAAGAGAATGAAGCGTGTGTACAGTGGCATAAACGCAGCAGTGATAGGATTGGTGAGGTTTGGTGAGCAAATGCAGACCCTTTGAAGTCATATTGCATGGTACCCATTCCATGGGTCTCAATTCTCCATGTTTAAGGGATTCTTCCTTCAGCTAAAACATGCATGTGGAACCAAGAGTATGATCCACCGTGTGATCGGGAAACGTGTTCAAATGTGTCTCAGTTTTCGTCCCCTGGTACTCGGGTGCAACATTCAAGACGCTTTACTAACACTCTCCCCACTTGGAGAGTCAGTGCCTTTAACCTCCTGTTTGGCCCAGTTTGCAATTTCTTCGGAAGATGAACAGGAATAAGGAGAAGCAATGGGAGACTATCTGTAGGTGTCTGGACGGGCAAATTTAACTCTCATTTCCCACCAGGAAGATAAATGAACCAAAGGCTCTGCGTGCCATGCTGGAACTAGATTAGGGCCTGAGGAGATCCTGCGGTGTTGCGGCCAGCTCGCAAGAAAGCGAGTTGAAGAAAGGAGCTCAGGGGCACTGTAATTCAGAAACCTGCGGAGTTATAAATGACAGCTATCATCCAAAATTATACTGAAGTAAGGCTGCGATGAGGACTTGAATGCCGGGCAGAATTGCTGGAAACTGATTTCAGAACGTACACGGGAGTAGTTCTTAAAGCATAGGAAAAGAGACAGAACTTGGAAAATAATGCACTTGGCAAAAAAGGGCATATGTGTTTTATCCAGAGCTCTCATAACTGAGGGGAGGAGATTCCCAGCAGGCTCCAACTGCCACCTGAGGGCTCACATTGCCAAGGCAACGTGAGCATGCCAGGCAGGAGTTACCTCACAGCAGAGGTCCCACCTCAC
The DNA here is from genome assembly GCF_964270905.1 of Leucopleurus acutus. Taxonomy (NCBI): domain Eukaryota; kingdom Metazoa; phylum Chordata; class Mammalia; order Artiodactyla; family Delphinidae; genus Leucopleurus; species Leucopleurus acutus. The sequence goes on along the minus strand of NW_028138819.1, from coordinate 105,898 downwards.
AGAAGGGTGAGAAACCCACCCAACATCAGGCTCTCACCAGAGGGCCCACATCACCAAGGGGATGGGAACCAGGCAGGAGTGTCTTCACATCAGTGGGGCCACATCATCGAAAGCTGAGGTACTCAGCACATGTGTCCTCAAACCAGAGGACCCACATCACCAAGGACCTCGGAGTGAGGCAGGCAGGAGTAACCTCACAACACTGGGCACATAGAATAAAAAAGTGAGGAATCCAGCAGTTGGAACCTCCCAGCAGGCGGCCCAGAGCACCGAGGCTATGGGATCCAGGCCACAGTGAACTCACAGAAGAGGGCCCATGTCATGAAACTGAGCAAACCAGCCATTGGGACCTCAGAGCAGGAGGCCCACATCCCCATGGGGATGGAATTCTGGTAGGAGTGTCCTCGCACCACTGAGAACATATCAGAAAATTTTGGGCGACCAGCAGTTAGGGCCTGACGCCAGAGGACCCTCATCACCAAGGGAAGGAGGCTCCCAGCAGGCTCCAACTGCCACCAGAGGGCTGACGTCGCCAAGGCGATGTGTGCCAACCAGGCACGAATGACCTCACAGCAGAGGGCCCACCTCAGAGAAGTGTGACGAACCCAGTCAGGATCAGACTCGCACCAGAGGGCCCACATCACCAAATGGATTGGAACCAGGCAGGAGTGTCCTCACATGAGTAGGGCCACATCATCTAAAGGTGAGGAACCCAGAACATGTGGCTTCAAACCATAGGACACCCATCACCAAGGGGCTGGGAGTGAGGCAGGCAGGAGGAGCCTCATAACAGAGGGCCCAAAAATAAGAAAGGTGAGGAATCCAGCAGTTGGAACCTCCCAGCAGGCGGCCCAGAGCACAGAGGCTAGAGGAACCAGGCCAGAGTGAACTAACACCAGACAGCCCACATCATGAAACTGTGAGCAACCCAGACATTGGGACCTCAGAGCAGAAGGCCCACATCCCCATGGTGATGGGAACATGACAGGAGTGTCCTGGCATCACTGGGCTCACATCAGAAAACGTGGGGTGCTCAGAAGTTAGGGCCTGACGCTAGAGGGCACTCATCACCGAGAGGAGGAGGCTCCCAGCAGGCTCCAGCTGCCACCAGAGGGCCAACGTCGCCAAGGCGATGTGTGCCAGTCTGGCAGGAGTGACCTCACAGCAGAGGGCCCACCTCACAGAAGGGTGAGGAACACAGCCAGGATCAGACTCTCACCAGAGGGCCCACATCACCAAGGGGATGGGAACCAGGCAGGAGTGTCCCCACACCAGTGGGACAACATCATCGAAAGGTGAGGATCCCAGCACATGTGTCCTCAAACCAGAGGAACCACATCACCAAGGGGTTCGGAATGAGGCTGGCAGGACTGGCCTCACAACACAGGGTCCATAGAATATAAAAGTTGAGGAATCCAGCAGTTGGAACCTCCCAGCAAGTGGCCCAGAGCACCGAGGCTATGGGATCCAGGCCGCAGTGAACTCACAGCAGAGGGCCCACATCATGAACCTGTGAGCAGCCCAGCTGTTGGGACCTCAGAACAGAAGGCCCACATCCCCATTGGGATGGGAACCTGGCAGGAGTGGCTTTGCACCACTTAGCACATATCAGAAAAAGTTAGGAGCCCAGCAGTTAGGGCCTGACGCCAGGGGGCCCTCATAACTGAGGGGAGGAGACTCCCAGCAGGTTCCAACTGCCAACAGAGGGTCCACATCTACAAGGTGGCATGCGCCAGCCAGGCAGTAGTGACCTCACAGCAGAGGGCCTATCTCACAGAAGGGTGAGGAACCGAGGCAGGATGAGACTCTCACCAGAGGGCCCACAACACCAAGGGGATGGGAACCAGTCAGGACTGTCCTCCCACCAGTGGGGCCACATCATCGAAAGGTGAGGAACCCAGCACATGTGGCCTCATATCAGAGGACATACATCACAAAGGGGATGGGAGTGAGGCAGGTAGGAGTAGCCTAAAAACAGAGGGCCCAAAGAATAAAAAAAGTGAGGAATCCAGCATTTGGAACCTCCCAGCAGGCGGCCGAGAGCACAGAAGCTATGGGATGCAGGCAGGAGTTAACTAACACCAGAGAGCCCACATCATGAAACTGTGAGCAACCCAGGCATTGGGACCTCAGAGCAGAAAGCCCACATCCCCATGGGGATGGGAACCTGACAGGAGTGTCCTGGCATCACTGGGCTCACATCAGAAAACGTGGGGAGCCCAGCAGTTAGAGCCTGATGCTAGAGGGCCATCATCACCGAGGGCAGGAGGCTCCCAGCAGGTTCCATGTGCCAACAGAGGGCCCACGTCGCCAAGGTGATGTGTGCAAGTCAGGCAGGATTGACCTCACAGCAGAGGGCCTACCTCACAGAAGAGTGAGGAACCCAGCCAGGATAAGACTGTCACCAGAAGGCCCACATCACCAAGGGGATGGGAACCAGGCAGGAGTGTCCTCACACCAGTGGGGCCACATCATTGAAAGTTGCCTAACCCAGCACATGTGGCCTCAAACCAGAAGACCCACATCACGAAGGGGTTGCGAGTGAGGCAGGCAGGAGGAGCATCACAACACAGGACCCATAGAATACAAAAGTTGAGGAATCGAGCAGTTGGAACCTCCCAGCAGGCAGCCAAGACCACAGAGGCTATGGGATCCAGGCCACAGTGAACTAACACCAGAGAGCCCACATCATGAAATTGTGATCAACCCAGCCGTTGGAACCTCAGAGCAGAAGGCCCACATCCCCATGGGGATGGGAACCTAAGAGGAGTGCTTGAGCAACACTGGGCTCACTAAGAAAAGTTGGGGAGCCCAGCAGTTAGGGCCTGACGTCAGAGGGCCCTCATCACAGAGCTGAGGAGGCTCCCAGCAGGGTCCAATTGCCACCAGAGGGCTCATGTCAACAAGGCGAGGTGAGCAACCCAGGCAAGAGTTACCTGATAGTAGAGGGCCCACCTCACAGATGGGTGAGGAACCCAGCCAGGATCAGACTCTCACCAGAGGGCCCACATCACAAAGGGGATGGGACCCAGTCAGGATTATCCTCACACCAGTGGGGCCTCATCATCTTAAGGTGAGGAACCCAGCACATGTGTCCTCAAACCAGAGGACCCACATCACCAAGGGCCTTGGAGTGAGGCAGGCAGGAGTAGCCTCACAACACAGGGCACATAATATAAAAAACGTGAGAATTCCAGCATTTAGACCTTCCAGCAGGCGGCCCAGAACACCGAGGCTATGGGATCCAGGCCACAGTGAACTCACAGCAGAGGGCCCACATCACAAAACTGTGAGCAACCCAGGAGTTGAGACCTCAGCGCAGAAGGCCCACATCCCCATGGGAATGGGAACCTGGCTGGAGTGTCCTCGCACCACTGGGCGCACATCAGAAAATGTGGGGAGCCCACCATTTAGGGCCTGACGCCAGAGGGCCGTCATCACCGAGAGGAGGAGGTGCCCTGCACGCTCCAACTGCCACCAGAGGGCTCACGTCTCCAAGGTGACGTGTGCCAGCCAGGCAGGAGTGACCTCACAGCAGAGGGCCTACCTCACAGAACGTTGAGGAACCCAGCCAGGATTAGACTCTCACCAGAGGGCCCACCTCACCAAGGAGATGGGAACCAGGCAGGAGTGTCCTCACACGAGTGGGGTCACATCATCGAAAGGTGAGGAACGCAGCACATGTGGCCTCAAGCCATAGGACAGTCATCACCAAGGGGCTGGCAGTGAGGCAGGCAGGAGGAGCCTCACAACAGAGGGCACATAGAATAAAAAAGTTGAGGAATCCAGCAGTTGGAACCTCCCAGCAGGCGGCTCAGAGCACCGATGATAAGGGATCCTTGCCGGAGTGAACTCACAGCAGAGGGCCCACATCATGGTACTGTGAGCAAGCCAGCCGTTTTGACCTCAGAGCAGAAGGCCCATATCGCCATGGGGATGGGAACCTGGCAAGAGTCTCCTCACTCACTTGGCGCACATCAGAAAATGTGGGGAGCCCAGCAGTTATGGCCTAAGGCAAGAGGGCCCTCATCACCGAGGGGAGGAGGATCCCAGCACACTCCAACTGCCACCAGAGGGCCCACGTCGCCAAGGTGACGTGTGCCAGACAGGCATGATTGACCTCACAGCAGAGGGCCCACCTCACAGAAGGGTGAGGAACCCAGCCAGGATCAGACTCTCACCTGAGGGCCCACATCAGCAAGGGGATGGGAACCAGTCAGGACTGTCTTCCCTCCAGTGGGGTCACATCATCGAAAGGTGCGGAACCCAGCACATGTGGCCTCAAATCAGAGGACACATATCACAAAGGGAATGGGAGTGAGGCAGGCAGGAGTAGCCTAAAATCAGAGGGCCCAAAGAATAAGAAAGGTGAGGAATCCAGCAGTTGGAACCTCCCAGCAGGCGGCCAAGAGCACAGAAGCTATGGGATCCAGGCTTCTGTGAACACCAGAGAGCCCACAAAATGAAAATGTGAACAACCCAGCCGTTGGGACCTCAGAGCAGAAGGCCCACAACCCCATGGAGATGGGATCCTAAGAGGAGTGCCAAAGCATCACCGGGCTCCCTAAGAAAAGTTGGTGAGTCCAGCAGTTAGGGCCTGACGCAAGAGGGTCCTCATCACCGGGGGGAGGAGATTCCCAGCACGCTCCAACTGCCACCACACGGCTGACTTCACCAAGGCAATGTGTGCCAGCCATGCAGGAGTGACCTATCAGCAGAGGGTCTCCCTCACAGGTGGGTGAGGAACAAAGCCAGGAACAGACTCTCACCAGGGGGTCCACATAACCACGTGGATGAGAACCAAGCAGGAGTGTCCTCACACTAGTGGGGCCACATCATCGAAAGGTGAGGAACCCAGCAAAGGTGGCCACAAACCAGAGGACCCACATCACCAAGGGGTTGAGAGTGAGGTAGGTGTCTGGACGGGTATATTTAACACTCATTTCCCACCAGGAAGAGAAATTAACCAAAGGCTCAGCGTGCCCTGCCAGAAGCAGATTAGGGCCTGAAGCAGTCTTGCGGGTTTGCGGCCAGCTCACAAGAAAGCGAGTTGAAGAAAGGAGCTCAGGGGCCCTGTAATTCACAAACCTGGAGAGTTATAAATAACAGATAACGTCCAAAAATATATTGAAGTAAGGCTGCGAAGAGGACTTGAAAGCGGGGCAGAATTTCAGGAAACCGATTTCAGGAGGTAGACTGGAATTGCATTTAAAGCATAGGAAAAGAGGCAGAACATCGACAATGATGCACTTGGCAACAAAGGGCGTATGAGTTTGTTCCTGAATATATTCAGGAAAAAACACATATGCCCTTTTTGGCAAACCAAGCAAGCTTGCAATGGAAATCCGAACTACTATGAAGTGTCACTTCCCCCCGGTCTAAAGGGCCATCTGAGAAAAGTGTAAAATCCAGAAAGGCAAGACAGGCCATGGGGAAAAAGGAGCCTTGTTATGCTGATGGGCGGGATGTAAATTGCCAACAGCCACTCTGGAGAAGTGTATGGTGTTTCCTGATACATCTGAAAAACAAAGCAACAGAGTCTAGGGCATTTCCACTTATGGTCCTATAGCTTAGGGAAATTAAAATCAAAAAGACACAGCCACCCCAAAATTTGGGACGGCTCTGTTTACAGGAACCTCTTCTACAGTACGAGTTAAATATCCCAGAGAACAAATAATTGATAAAGAAGTTGCGGTACTTACGTACAACAGAATACCACTCAGCAATGAAATCTGTGTCACCAGGCCTGTACCAGCATAATGAGTGGATTGAGGCATGATGATTCTAAGTGAAATAAGTCACACAGAAAAAGAAACATCATAAGGTATCACTAATGCACGGAATGTAAACTTGGCTACACATGAACTGAATTACAAAACAGAACAGGGTCTCAAGATTAGAAAACCAACTTATGCTTGCTTAAAGGGAAAGGTGAGTTAAGGGGGTGCTGCATAAAACCAGAGATTGAAATTAGCACAGATACCGTTCCATAAGCCAAATATGTAATAGACAAGACCTACCCCCTGCTCAACGAAATGGACTCAACAATGAGGTATCACCTCACACCTGTTAGAATGGGCATCATCTGAAAATCTACAAACAACAAATGCTGGAAAGGGTGTGGAGAAAAGGAACCCTCTTCCACTATTGTTGGGAATATAAGTTGATACAGTCACTATGGAGAACAATATGGAGTTTCTTAAGAAACTAATAATAGAATTACCATATGATACAGCGATCCCAGGACTGGACATATATCCAGACAAAACCATAAATCAAAAAGAGACATTCACCGCAATGTTCATTGCATCACTATTTACAATATCGAGGTAATGGAAGCAACCTAAATGCCCACAGACAGACGAATGCATAAAGATGTGGTACATATATAAAATGGAATATTACTAAGCCATGAAAGGAATGAAATTGGGTCATTTGTAGAGACGTCGATGGATCTAGAGACTGTCATACAGAGTGAAGTAAGTCAGAAAGAGAAAAACAAATCTTGTATATTCATGCATATATGTGGAACCTAGAAAAACTGTACAGATTAACCGTTTTGCAAGGCATAAATAGAGCAACAGATGTAGACAACAATCGTATGGACAACAAGGGGGGAAAGCTCTTGGAGGGGTGGTGGTGGGAGGAGTTGAGAGATTGGGATTGGCATGTAAACATTTATATGTATAAAATAGATAACCAATGAGAACCTGCTGTATAAAAATATAAAATAAAATTCAAAATTAAAAAGAAATAAAATTTAAAAAATAAAACAGAAAAAACAATTATTCCCTTCACATACATTTATATGAATAAATTATTTCCATGCTTATATCTGTAAATACAAAAAAGAGGAATAAAATCTACCTTGAACCAAAAACAAAAAAGAGAAAAAAAAAAACAGAACCCACCAGTTACTCAGAGGAAAACCGTATCAGGGCACTTGCTCCAGTTGTAAACAATTCTGAAGTTGGTCAGTGGTGGGGAATCGTCTCCCATTCAGCCAGCAGCCCCCACACAACAAGCGTCCTCATTGCAAAGCTGGGGCACCGTGCCGAGGCATCTGTGAGTAAACGTGAGCTGAGCCCCAGGCCAGTTGCTGCTGAACGTTCCCGCCCTTCCCAGGTAAAACACCTGAATATATACAAGGACTTGAAAGCCTAGAGGAAGGGCCATGGAGCCACACGAGTGACAGCATGCCAGCTGACTTGGTGCCTGCAGGCCAGCCAGGATGGTCCTGGCCCTGGGTGCTCTTCTGGAAGATTTCCATTTCCCTGCCTGAGATACCCGTCCTGTCCCTGCCCCCACTGCTTTTTTCCTTCCTCACCTCTGCCCAGGGAGAAATTCCAGCAGCAGGTATGGGTGACACATCCTCTTCTTTAGCAGGTGGCAGCCTGGCAACTGCTGCAGAAAGTCCAGCAGAGCCCCACTCACACTGGGCCACCCACAAAGCCGTGGCCTCTCACTCCCTCCCACCAGCCCAGCCCCGAGACTGCTGACAGGGCAGAGAAAATGGCGTCAGGCACAGCTGCAGGGGCTTTTGCTGCCTGGAGTGGTATTTATATTGATCTCAACCCAGGCACACCTGGGGAGGGCTGGCCAGCATGGTAAGGCTGCCCAGGTAGCCAATCATCACCCCTCAGGGGCTCACAGTTGCAGAAAATGGAACTTGCTGAACCAGCCAGGTCCAAGGAACAGGTGTGGGCTCCTGAGAGTCAGGATAGACAAGGGGCTGCAGCTTTGGCTTGTTTTCTAATCATTTTATCTGGCCCATGAGTGGGAGACAACTTCAAGAAAACCCTCTCCTAATGAGAGGAACCCAGGAGTCAGGGAGAGGAGGGGTGGGTGGTGGTTGGAGACAGAGGCCTGGTGCCCTGGGTGCAGTGGAAGTCTCTGGAAGACCAGGTGGAGGGAGGCCACACAGAGTGATGCCCAGGGTCACAGACCTGTCGGAGCTGCTGTTTGTTAGTTCAAGTCCTGCTCTGAGGTGCTCTGTGTCAGCTCTGAGCGACAGGTGAGCTAGGGGTGCTCTTCAATGAGGGCTATGTGCACGGTTCCTGTGTGCCCAGCCCTGCCACGGTACCTGCAAGGGTAGCTCTGTATCCTGGGAGGGGCCTGACCATGAGAGCCCCGTGGGCTGGGTTGGGGGTGGGGTACCTGCCCAGGAGAGCTCCATATCCTGGGATTGGCCTGACCACGAGAGCCCCATGGGCTGCTGGGGACCTGGTAAAGGATGTCAGGACAGTCAGTGAAGCCACCGAGGATATACCTCCAGTTGCTCCTGATTCCTACACCCTGCTGGTCATTCTACCAACCACCAGGACATGGTATTCTGTATTAGTCTTCAATGATGCCTTCTTTTGTATTCCATTAGTCCCAGAGTCACAAGAAATTTTGGCTTGTGAGTGGCAGGACTCAACATACAACTAAAGCAATACTTCCGGGCCGTCTTGCCCCAAGGGTTCAAAAATTCCCACACCATCTTTGGGGAAAGCTTAGCTAAAGACCGAAAAGTTCTACCTCTGGAAAAGGAAACCCTCCTTCAATATGCAGACGACATTCTGATCGCCAGCCCTACTAAGGAGGCCTCTGAACTACCAAGCCAATAAAGGATAGAAGTTGTCCAAGAAAAAGCTCAAATATCACAGACTGCAGTGACCTGCCTGGGCTTCATTCTCACACAAGGTCAGAGAAGCCCATCCCAGGAAAGGGAAGAAACCATTTGCAGCCTTACCCCTTTCTAAAACTAGAAGACAGCTTAGGGGTTCCTGGGGAGGCCAGGGTTTGCTGCTTCTGGATCCCTAACTACAGTCTACTAGCTGGGCCTCTATATGAAACACTGAAAGGAAAAGATGATGATCCTTTTGAACAGAATCCAGAAGTGGCCTTTCAAGAATGGAAAGAGCAGTCAATTCAGACCCTTGCCCTGGAACTCCCTAATTGAGCTAAACCCTTTGACCTTTCCATTCCCGGTGAAAGGTGAATCGCCATTGGAGAATTAGTGCAAAAACTGGGACCACTTGAAATGGAACAACGCAAGAATGCCATCCAGGTAGGATAAACTACAGTCACCAAGGGGCTTGGCCCACTGCCACATCTGGCCAAGATACTGGCGGTATCTAAAAACCTGGAAATCAGCAGCCCAAAAGGCCACCTCCCTCCTAAGGGAAAAGGACCCCACGTGGTGATCCTAATCACCAACCATGCCCTGAAGTTGCAGGGTTCGCTCCGTGGGCACACCGACCTCGAGTGAGGAGGCCCTCCAACTCCAACATCCAGAGAGATAACCGGGGGCAACAGGGCACCATGACGACTCGTGTGAACATCACTTGACCTGGAGTTTCTCTCATAAAACAACAATAGTGTGTCCCGAAGGAGTAGACTACTGCTTGCAGGACTTCCTGCACCCGGAGGGGAGCTAATAATCTTGGCGGGGGAACCGTATATCACACCGTCACCATAGAAAAGCCTACAGACACCGTGATGATGGTGGCCAATAAGACCGGCTGGACTCCTGTTTACTTCAAAAGGCTGTTGACTCAGTGGCCATCATGGTCCTTGATCACCACTGACCCTGGACTGTCTGGGAGTTGAGCGGGCAGGGCTCTGACACCTGGTGCTGTTTTTACGTTAATTCAGGGGCCTAATTGAAGAAAGAGCAGACTACTGGTCAGAACATCTAGGCTGGCAGAAACGGTCAGCCTAAGGTGGCCGAACAAATGTGGGGCGGGGTGAAACCGGCCCCCACAGCGTCTCTGCACATCTCTTTCCTGGACCCTTAAAGGTCATTAGAATCTATAACACTTCCAATGCTGGTGCTCAGGCGGACGAGCAGGGAGGCAGGGGTCCTGGGGCCAATCAACGTCACCTGGAGGCTGCTGGGGAGAAGTTCTGACCCTCGTCCCCTGGTATGAGGGCTCCCAACTCAGCACTCAGCAGTTACAGAAGAAGGGTCTGCACCCTCAGCACTCCAAGAATGAGGAACGGGACAAAAGGCAGAGGAGGGGTTTGTCCCCAGCAAAGCCCATTAAAAATCCCTGGGAGATAAAAATAGAATGTGGGCAATAAAGTCAAGTCTGACCTTTTTTATCCTTTGTGCTTTGTCTAATTTCACGTGCTCCTAGGGTCCCGCATGCAGAGGTTCCACACCCGGCACTTCAGACCAGATTTCCTGGTGCAGAATGGCTGGGTCGACACCTCAGCTCCTGGGGCCCAGTGCAGACTCCGAGATATAGAGCCTGAGCTGCAGCCAACCCGGCCCTTGAGAGCTCCGCCCCCTCCCTCTCACTGACTCTGACAGGATCTCTACACAGCAGCCCAGCCCACAGCCCACGGGGTAGTGCATGCTCTCACCTCTCCATTCTCTGATGAAAATATAAAGTTTCCTTTGCTTGGGAACCAAACTCAGTCTCGATCTGTTGGCCCCAATGACACTGGGCAGGGGGACCCTTGTTGGGGTCCACTCTGGAGGATCAGTAACAGAAATTGAGACTATTGTAACTTCAATGAACAGATGTGTGAGCCAAACTGTAGTTAACATAGAACAGTTTATAAGGCTCGGGTAAAATAAGATGTTTCTAACACTTCCATTTGATATTTCCATCACTTTATTATAAGCAAGTTCAGTGAAAAGGTTTGTCTTATTTGTCAGGTCAATATTAGAGAAATGAAGTGATTTCTTTCCAAGGATGTACATCTAATAATCTTGGTTAAAGCTTCAATCTTGTTTTAAATGCTTTTCCATTGAAAATGATACCTCTCTTTCAGCTCCCCCATTTCTGAGAAGTATAAAATCTTATAATTTATTATTACCAAAGGGGAAAGGTGGGAGGAGGGATAAATTAACAGTTTGGAATTAACACATACACACTGCTATGTATAAAATAGATCATCAACAAGGAACTACTGTATAGCACAGGGAACTACACTCAATATTGTGCAATAACCTATAAGGGGAAATAATCGGAAAAAGAATAGATATTTTTATTGACATCATCTATCAATGACAGTTAAAGTGTAACCTAAGGGAAGCCGGTGGTGAGTGCTTCTGACCCTGAAGACTTCAGTCATCTAAAGTTTGGACTCTGCCTACTTCCCAAGGCCCTTAATGAACATATGTGTAGCCGTAGCTTAAAAAACTCCCCAGTTTGGGTTTCGGGGAGACACTGATTTTGAAAAAGCCCTGGTGTTCTCCTTACATGAATGGGACTCTTCCTACTGCTAAAACATGTCTGTCACACCCAGAGGATGGTATACCGTCTGATCGGGAAGAGTTTGGAAAAGGCATCTCATCTCCTCATCTCCTGGTGCTCGGGTTCACCCCTCCAGCGTCTTTACTAACAGTCTCCCCACTTGGAGATGTCAACACTGTCAACATCCTGTTGCGTACAGTTTGGAATTTGTCCAGAGGATGAAGCGGAAGGATGAGGAACAATGAGAGACAAGTCCTAGGTGTTCAGACAGGCACATGTCACTCTAATTTCCAATCAGGAAGATGAATTGACCAAAGGCTAGGGTTGCCCATGGAAACAGTATAGGGCTTGAGGAAATCCCACTGCTTTGTGGCCAGTTCCCATAAACACAAGTTGAACAATGGAACTCAGGGGCAGTAAAATTCACGAAACTGCAGAGTTGAAAATATCTATCACTGAAAAATGTCTTGAGGAAAGTCAAAGAAAAGGATTGGCAAGCAAGGGAGAATGGCAGGAAAGGGATTTGAGGAGGTAGAAAGGATTCGCCATTAAGCACAAGAAAAGGGGCTGAACATTTCCGACATTGCAGTTGGCCAAAAAGGCTGTATGCGTTTTTTTCTGTATATATTCAAGAAAAGGGCATACACTTTTTTAGCCAACCAAACAGGTGGGCACTGGAAATCAATACTACAAAAGATATCACTTCGCATCAGTCAGAAGAGCCATCCTCATAAAGTGTAAACGCCAGAAATGCAGGACAGGGCAAGGAGAAGAGGGAGCCCTGTGAGGCTTATAGTGGAAATGTATATTGCCAACGGCCATTCTGGAGAAGTGTATTGTGTTTACTAAAGCATCTAAAAAATGAGCTACAGAGCATAGGGCACTTGCACTCATGGGCGTATATCTTGGGAAAAACAAAAATCGAGAGGACACAGGCACCCCAATGTTTACTGCCTCTCTGTTTAAAAGATCCTCGACTAGGATATAACTTAAATGTCTCTGGAGGGAAAAAATGGATAGAGATGTGGTACTTATGTAGAGTGGAATATTACTCAGCCTGGAAATCAATGAAATATGGCCAGTTGTAACAACTCTGGAGGAGTTACGTATGATCATTCTAAGTGACATAATTCAAAAAGAAAAAGACACATATCATAAGATATCACTTAAAGGTGGAATCCAAAATGGCTACACATGAAATAAATTACAAAACAAAAACATAGTCAAATATGTAGAAAACACGCGTAAGGCTGCTAAACGGGAAAGGTGGGGAGGGGTGAGGCATCATCCAGGAGGTTGAAATTAGCAAAGATACCATTCCAAATACCAAACTGATAATCAACAAGGCCTACACGGTAGCTAAAAGAACTGCACTCAGCACACTCAAGTCACCGGAAAAGAATATCTATGACTGGTAAGAATCTGAAAAAGAATTTATTGATGTCTCTCTGTACGTGAATCAAGTGGATGTACAGCAGCAAGAAACAGAGCTTTGAAAATCAGCTGTAACCAATATAGTAATAAATTGAAAAAAATAAACGACAGAGAGACAGAGAAAACCTCTTACAACTTTTCCTCAGGGACGGTGATGCAACATGGATTGAACACATCTAGACCCACAGCAGGATGAGACATAAGGCTGGAAACTGTTCGCGCTAAGAGAAATGTGAGGTTGGGTGAGGAAATGCACACCCTTTAAAGTAATACTACCTGGTACCCATTCAATGGGTCCCAAATCTGCAGGTTCAAGGAATCTTCCTACAGCTAAAACATGCATGGAAAACCCAGAGGACTGTACACCATGTGATCGGGAGATGTGTCTAAAATGCACCTCATTTATCCTCTCCTGGTGCTCCTGTTCATCATTCCAGCCACGTTACTTAGAATCTCCCCACTTAGAGAATCAGCACATTTAAACTTCTGTTTCACACATTTTGCAAATTGTGAGGAGGATGAACGGGAAGAGGGGGAAACAATGAGAGAATAGTTGTAGGGGTTTGGACGGGCACATGTCACTCTAATTTCCCATTAAGAATAAGAATTTAAAAAAGGCTCAGCCCGCCTCGCCGGAGCCAAAATAGGGCCTGAAGCAATCCTGCGGTTTTGAGGCCAGCTCACAAAAGAGCAACTTAAAAAATGGAGCTCAGGGTCACTGCAATTCACAAACCTGCAGAGTTATAAATGAAAACTAACGTCCAAAAATATGTTGAGGTAAGGCAAAGAAGAGGATCTGAATGCAAGACAGAATTGCAAGAAACAGATTTCAAGAGATAGATTGGACTCGCCTTTAAAGCACATGAAAAGCGGCAGAATTTCGACAATGATGCAGTTGGCCCAAAAGGGAGTATGCGTTATTTCCTGAATATATCCAGGAAAAAACGCATACGCACTTTATGGGCAACCAAGCAAGCAAGCAATGCAAATGTGCACAACAAAGAAGTCTCATTTCCCACCGGTCAAAAGGGCCATCCGAAAAAATTGTAAACACCAGAAATGCAGGACAGGCCATGGAGAACAGGGAGCCTTTATACGCTGATGGACAGTGTGTGAACTGCCGAGAGCCACTCTGGAGAAGTGTATGGTGGTTCCTAAATCATCTAAAAAACAGAGCGACAGAGCATAGGGCACTTCCAATCACGGGAGTATATCTAGGGAAGTCTAAAAATCAACAAGACACAAGCACACCACAGTTTAGGGCTACTCTGTTTACAAGAACCTCAACTTCAGTACACCTTAAATATCCCAGGAAAGAGAACAATGGATAAAGAAAATGTGGTACTTATGTACAATGGAATATCTCTTCACCATGAAATCAATGTAATAAGGCTAGTAGAAGGATAAAGAGTGGATTGAGGTCCGATAATACTACTTGAAATAAGTCAAACAGAAAAAGAAACATATCATAAGATATCACTTATAGAGGGAGGATAAATATGGCTGCACAAAAAATGAATTACAAAACAGAACAGTGTCTCACATTTAGAAAACACACTTATGTCAGCTTAAGGGGAAAGGAGAGGTGGGGTGATGCATAAAACCAGAGTTTGAAATTAGCACAGATACCGTTCAATAAACCAAATAGGTATCAGACAAGATCTACACCTCGCTCAATGAACTGGCCTCAACACACCCTATACACCGCAGAGAAATATATCTGAGTAATAAGAATCTTAAAACCCATGTATTGATATATCTCCATAAGGGAATCAAGTGTGCGCAGAGTGGCACAAACACAGCAGTGAAAATGAGCTAAACCCCATTATAGAAATAAATTTTAAAACCAAAACGCAGAAACAATGAAAGAGAGAAAAATTCTTACAAAATTCGCTCAGGGGCTGTGATGCAACCTGGAATGACCACATATAAACCCACAGCTGGATAAGACATAAGGCTGGACACTTGGGGCTGAAAGGATTGGAGAGCTTTGGTGAGCAACTGCCGAAAGTTTAATGCAATACTTCATGCTACTTATTCCAAGGGTCCCAACACTCCAAGTTGAAGGGAATCTTCCTACAGCTAAACCATGCATGGGAAATCCAGCGGATGGTATACCATATGATCGGGAAAGGTTTCTAAAATGCACCTCATTTTCCTCTCCTGGGGCTCCGGATCAACATTCCAGCCACTTTACTAACAACATCTCCACATGGAGAGTCAATGGCTTTAAGTTCCGGTATCACACAGTCTGCAGTTAGTGCGGAGGATGAATGGGAATAGGGGGAACCAGTGAGAAAATAGCTGTAGCGGTTTCAATGGGCACATGTCACTCTAATTTCACATCAGGAAGAAGAATTAACCAAAGGCAGAGCAAGGCACCCCAGAAGAAGAATAGGGCCTGAAGAAATCCTGTGGATATGAGGCAAGATCACAAAAATAAGAGCTGAAAAATGGAGCTAAGGGCCACTGCAATTCAAAAACCTGCAGAGTTATAAAGGCCAACTATTCTCCAAAAGTATATTGAGGTAAGGCTATGAAGAGGCACTGAGAGCAAGGCAGAACTGCAGGAAACCGATTTCAGGAGGTAGACAGGAATTGCACTGAAAACATATGAAAACACTCAGAACGTCGACAATGATGCACTTGGCCAAAAAGGGCGTATGCGTTTTTTCCTGAATATATTCAGGAAGAAACGCATACGCCCTTTCTGGCCAACCAAGCAAGCTCTCAAAGGAAATCTGCACTACAATGAAGTCTCACTTCACCCCGGTCAAAGGGCCATCTGAAAAAAGTGTAAAATCCAGAAAGGCAGGACAGGCCATGGAGAACTGGGAGCCTTGTTATGCTGATGGGCGGGATGTAAATTGCCAGCAGCCACTCTGGAGAAGTGTATGGTGTTTCCTGAAACATCTAAAAAACAAAGCAACAGAGCCTAGGGCACTTGCACTTATGGTCCTATAGCTTAGGGAAATTAAAATCAAAAAGACACAGCCACCCCAAAGTTTGGGACGGCTCTGTTTACAAGAACCTCGTTTATGGTACAAGTTCAATATCACGGAAAGCGAAAAATGGATAAAGAAGTTGTGGTACTTACGTACAATGCAATATCACTCAGCAATGAAATCTATGTCATCAGGCCCGTAGCAGCATAATGAGTGGATTCAGGTATGATGATTCTAAGTGAAATAAGTCACACAGAAAAAGAAACATCATAAGATATCACCAATACACGGAATGTAAACTTGGCTACAAAGGAACTGAATTACAAAACAGAACAGGGTCTCAAATGTAGAAAACCAACTTATGCTTGCTTAAGGGGAAAGGTGCGTTGGGGTGCTGCATGAAACCAGAGATTGAAATTAGCACAGATACCGTTCCATAAGCCAAATATGCAATAGACAAGAGCTACTCCTTGCTGAACGAAGTGGACTCAACACCCCATATTAAACGCCTAAGAATATACCTGACTAGAAATAATCTTAAAACCTACGGATTTATTTGTCTCCGAAAGAGAATCAAGCGTGTGTACAGCGGCATAAACGCAGCAGTGATAGGATTGGTGAGGTTCGGTGAGCAAATGCAGACCCTTTGAAGTCATATTGCATGGTACCCATTCCATGGGTCTCAACTCTCCAGGTTTAAGGGATTCTTCCTTCATCTAAAACATGCATGTGGAACCCAGAGTATGATCCACCGTGTGATCGGGAAACGTGTTCAAATGTGTCTCGTTTTCGTCCCCTGGTACTCGGGTGCAACATTCCAGATGCTTTACTAACACTCTCCCCACTTGGAGAGTCAGTGCCTTTAACCTCCTGTTTGGCCCAGTTTGTAATTTCTGTGGAAAATGAACAGGAATAGGGAGAACGAAAGAGAGACTAGCTGGAGGTGTCTGGACGGGCAAATTTAACTCTCATTTCCCACCAGGAAGAGGAATTAACCAAAGGCTCATCGTGCCGTGCCGGAACTACACTAGGGCCTGAAGCAATCCTGCGGTGTTGCGGCCAGCTCACAAGAAAGTGAGTTGAAGAAAGGAGCTCAGGGGCACTGTAATTCACAAACCTGCAGAGTTATAAATGACAGCTATCGTCCAAAAATATATTGAAGTAAGGCTGCCAAGAGGACTTGAAAGCGGGGCAGAATTGCAGGAAATCGATTTTAGGAGGTAGACTGGAATTGCATGTAAAGCATAGGAAAAGAGGCAGAACGTCCACAATGATGCACTTGGCCAAAAAGGGCGTATGCGTTTTTTCCTGAATATATTCAGGAAAAAACGCATACGCCCTTTTTGGCCAACCAAGCAAGCTTGCAAAGGATATCTGCACTACAATGAAGTCTCACTGCCCCCCGGTCAAAAGGGCCATCTGAAAAAAGTGTAAAATCCAGAAAGGCAGGACAGGCCATGGAGAACTGGGAGCCTTGTTATGCTGATGGGCGGGATGTAAATTGCCAACAGCCACTCTGGAGAAGTGTATGGTGTTTCCTGAAACATCTAAAAAACAAAGCAACAGAGCCTAGGGCACTTCCACTTATGGTCCTATAGCTTAGGGAAATTAAATTCAAAAAGACACAGTCACCCCAAATTTGGGACGGCTCTGTTTACAAGAACCTCGTTTATGGTAGAAGTTCAATATCACAGAAAGCGAAAAATGGATAAAGAAGTTGTGGTACTTACGTACAATGCAATATCACTCAGTAATGAAATCTATGTCATCAGGCCCGTAGCAGCATAATGAGTGGATTCAGGTATGATGATTCTAAGTGAAATAAGTCACACAGAAAAAGAAACATCATAAGATATCACTACTACACGGAATGTAAACTTGGCTACACAAGAACTGAATTACAAAACAGAACAGGGTCTCAAATGTAGAAAACCAACTTATGCTTGCTTAAGGGGAAAGGTGAGTTGGGGTGCTGCATAAAACCAGAGATTGAAATTAGCACAGATACCATTCCATAAGCCAAATATGTAATAGACAAGAGCTACTCCTTGCTAAACGAAGTGTACTCAACACCCCATATTAAACGCCTAAGAATACACCTGACTAGTAAGAATCTTAAAACCTATGGATTTATATGTCTCCGAAAGAGAATCAAGCGTGTGTACAGCGGCATAAACGCAGCAGTGATAGGATTTGTGAGGTTCGGTGAGCAAATGCAGACCCTTTGAAGTCATACTGCATGGTACCCATTCCATGGGTCTCAACTCTCCAGGTTTAAGGGATTCTTCCTTCAGCTGAAACATGCATGTGGAACACAGAGTATGATCCACCGTGTGATCAGGAAACGTGTTCAAATGTGTCTCAGTTTTCATCCCCTGGTACTCAGGTGCAACATTCAAGACGCTTTACTAACTCTCTCCCCACTTGGAGAGTCAGTGTCTTTAAACTCCTGTTTGGCCCAGTTTGCAATTTCTGCGGAAAATGTACAGGAATAGGGAGAACCAATGAGAAACTAGCTGGAGGTGTCTGGACGGGCAAATTTAACTCTCATTTCCCACCAGAAAGAGGAATTAACCAAAGGCTCAGCATGCCGTGCTGGAACCACACTAGGGCCTGAAGCAAACCTGCGGTGTTGTGGCCAGCTCACAAGAAAGCGAGTTGAAGAAAGGAGCTCAGGGGCACTGTAATTCACAAACCAGCAGAGTTATAAATGACAGCTATCGTCCAAAAATATATTGAAGTAAGGCTGCCAAGAGGACATGAAAGCGGGGCAGGATTGCAGGAAACCGATTTCAGGAGGTAGACAGGAATTGCATGTAAAGCATAGGAAAAGAGGCAGAACGTCCACAATGATGCACTTGGCCAAAAAGGGCGTATGCGTTTTTTCCTGAATATATTCAGGAAAAAACGCATACGCCCTTTTTGGCCAACCAAGCAAGCTTGCAAAGGAAATCTGCACTACAATGAAGTCTCACTGCCCCCCGGTCAAAAGGGCCATCTGAAAAAAGTGTAAAATCCAGAAAGGCAGGACAGGCCATGGAGAACTGGGAGCCTTGTTATGCTGGTGGGCGGGATGTAAATTGCCAACAGCCACTCTGGAGAAGTGTATGCTGTTTCCTGAAACATCTAAAAAACTAAGCAACAGAGCCTAGGGCACTTCCACTTATGGTCCTATAGCTTAGGGAAATTAAAATCAGAAAGACACAGCCACCCCAAAGTTTGGGCCGGCTCTGTTTACAAGAACCTCGTTTACGGTACAAGTTCAATATCACAGAAAGCGAAAAATGGATAAAGAAGTTGTGGTACTTACGTACAATGCAATATCACTCAGCAATGAAATCTATGTCATCAGGCCCGTAGCAGCATAATGAGTGGATGCAGGTACGATGATTCTAAGTGAAATAAGTCACACAGAAAAAGAAACATCATAAGGTATCACTACTACACGGAATGTAAACTTGGCTACACAGGAACTGAATTACAAAACAGAACAGGGTCTCAAATGTAGAAAACCAACTTATGCTTGCTTAAGGGGAAAGGTGAGTTGGGGTGCTGCATAAAACCAGAGATTGAAATTAGCACAGATACCGTTCCATAAGCCAAATATGTAATAGACAAGAGCTACTCCTTGCTCAACGCAGTGGACTCAACACCCCATATTAAACGCCTAAGAATATACCTGACTAGAAATAATCTTAAAACCTACGGATTTATATGTCTCCGAAAGAGAATCAAGCGTGTGTACGGCGGCATAAACGCAGCAGTGATAGGATTGGTGAAGTTCGGTGAGCAAATGCAGACCCTTTGAAGTCATATTGCATGGTACCCATTCCATGGGTCTCAACTCTCCAGGTTTAAGGGATTCTTCCTTCAGCTAAAACATGCATGTGGAACCCAGAGTATGATCCACCATGTGATCAGGAAACGTGTTCAAATGTGTCTCAGTTTTCGTCCCGTGGAACTCGGGTGCAACATTCAAGACGCTTTACTAACTCTCTCCCCACTTGGAGAGTCAGTGTCTTTAAACTCCTGTTTGGCCCAGTTTGCAATTTCTGCGGAAAATGTACAGGAATAGGGAGAACCAATGAGAGACTAGCTGGAGGTGTCTGGACGGGCAAATTTAACTCTCATTTCCCACCAGGAAGAGGAATTAACCAAAGGTTCAGCGTGCCGTGCCGGAACCACACTAGGGCCTGAAGCAATCCTGCGGTGTTGCGGCCAGCTCACAAGAAAGCGAGTTGAAGAAAGGAGCTCAGGGGCACTGTAATTCACAAACCTGCAGAGTTATAAATGACAGCTATCGTCCAAAAATATATTGAAGTAAGGCTGCCAAGAGGACTTGAAAGCGGGGCAGAATTGCAGGAAACCGATTTCAGGAGGTAGACGGGAATTGCATGTAAAGCATAGGAAAAGAGGCAGAACGTCCACAATGATGCACTTGGCCTAAAAGGGCGTATGGGTTTTTTCCTGAATATATTCAGGAAAAAACGCATACGCCCTTTTTGGCCAACCAAGCAAGCTTGCAAAGGAAATGTGCACTACAATGAAGTCTCACTGCCCCCCGGTCAAAAGGGCCATCTGAAAAAAGTGTAAAATCCAGAAAGGCAGGACAGGCCATGGAGAACTGGGAGCCTTGTTATGCTGGTGGGCGGGATGTAAATTGCCAACAGCCACTCTGGAGAAGTGTATGGTGTTTCCTGAAACATCTAAAAAACAAAGCAACAGAGCCTAGGGCACTTCCACTTATGGTCCTATAGCTTAGGGCAATTAAAATCAAAAAGACACAGCCACCCCAAAATTTGGGACGGCTCTGTTTACAAGAACCTCGTTTACGGTACAAGTTCAATATCACAGAAAGCAAAAAATGGATAAAGAAGTTGTGGTACTTACGTACAATGCAATATCACTCAGCAATGAAATCTATGTCATCAGGCCCGTAGCAGCATAATGAGTGGATGCAGGTATGATGATTCTAAGTGAAATAAATCACACAGAAAAAGAAACATCATAAGATATCACTACTACACGTAATGTAAACTTGGCTACACAGGAACTGAATTACAAAACAGAACAGGGTCTCAAATGTAGAAAACCAACTTATGCTTGCTTGAGGGGAAAGGTGAGTTGGGGTTCTGCATGAAACCAGAGATTGAAATTAGCACAGATACCGTTCCATAAGCCAAATATGTAATAGACAAGAGCTACTCCTTCCTCAACGAAGTGGACTCAACACCCCATATTAAACGCCTAAGAATATACCTGACTAGTAAGAATATTAAAACCTACCGATTTATATGTCTCCAAAAGAGAATCAAGCGTGTGTACGGCGGCATAAACGCAGCAGTGATAGGATTGGTGAAGTTCGGTGAGCAAATGCAGACGTTTTGAAGTCATATTGCATGGTACCCATTCCATGGGTCTCAACTCTCCAGGTTTAAGGGATTCTTCCTTCAGCTAAAACATGCATGTGGAACCCAGAGTATGATCCACCGTGTTATCGGGAAACGTGTTCAAATGTATCTCAGTTTTTGTCCCGTGGAACTCGGGTGCAACATTCCAGATGCTTTACTAACACTCTCCCCACTTGGAGAGTCAGTGCCTTTAACCTCCTGTTTGGCCCAGTTTGCAATTTCTGTGGAAAATGAACAGGAATAGGGAGAACCAAAGAGAGAATAGCTGGAGGTGTCTGGACGGGCAAATTTAACTCTCATTTCCCACCAGGAAGAGGAATTAACCAAAGGCTCAGCGTGCCGTGCCGGAACCACACTAGGGCCTGAAGCAATCCTGCGGTGTTGCGGCCAGCTCACAAGAAAGCGAGTTGAAGAAAGGAGCTCAGGGGCACTGTAATTCACAAAACTGCAGAGTTATAAATGACAGCTATCGTCCAAAAATATATTGAAGTAAGGCTGCCAAGAGGACTTGAAAGCGGGGCAGAATTGCAGGAAACCGATTTCAGGAGGTAGACGGGAATTGCATGTAAAGCATAGGAAAAGAGGCAGAACGTCCACAATGATGCACTTGGCCAAAAAGGGCGTATGCGTTTTTTCCTGAATATATTCAGGAAAAAACGCATACGCCCTTTTTGGCCAACCAAGCAAGCTTTCAAAGGAAATCTGCACTACAATGAAGTCTCACTGCCCCCCGGTCAAAAGGGCCATCTGAAAAAAGTGTAAAATCCAGAAAGGCAGGACAGGCCATGGAGAACTGGGAGCCTTGTTATGCTGATGGGCGGGATGTAAATTGCCAACAGCCACTCTGGAGAAGTGTATGGTGTTTCCTGAAACATCTAAAAAACAAGCAACAGAGCCTAGGGCACTTCCACTTATGGTCCTATAGCTTAGGGAAATTAAAATCAAAAAGACACAGCCACTCCAAAGTTTGGGACGGCTCTGTTTACAAGAATCTTCTTTACGGTACAAGTTCAATATCACAAAAGCGAAAAATGGATAAAGAAGTTGTGGTACTTACGTACAATGCAATATCACTCAGCAATGAAATCTTGTCATCAGGCCCGTCGCAGCATAATGAGTGGATTCAGCTACGATGATTCTAAGTGAAATAAGTCACACAGAAAAAGAAACATCATAAGATATCACTACTACACGGAATATAAACTTGGCTACACAGGAACTGAATTACAAAACAGAACAGGGTCTCAAATGTAGAAAACCAACTTATGCTTGTTTCAGGGAAAAGGTGAGTTGGGGTGCTGCATGAAACCAGAGATTGAAATTAGCACAGATACCGTGCCATAAGCCAAATATGTAATAGACAAGAGCTACTCCTTGCTAAACGAAGTGTACTCAACACCCCATATTAAACACCTAAGAATACACCTGACTAGTAAGAATCTTAAAACCTGTGGATTTATATGTCTCCGAAAGAGAATCAAGCGTGTGTACAGCGGCATAAACGCAGCAGTGATAGGATTTGTGAGGTTCGGTGAGCAAATGCAGACCCTTTGAAGTCATACTGCATGGTACCCATTCCATGGGTCTCAACTCTCCAGGTTTAAGGGATAATTCCTTCAGCTGAAACATGCATGTGGAACACAGAGTATGATCCACCGTGTGATCAGGAAACGTGTTCAAATGTGTCTCAGTTTTCATCCCCTGGTACTCGGGTGCAACATTCAAGACGCTTTACTAACTCTCTCCCCACTTGGAGAGTCAGTGTCTTTAAACTCCTGTTTGGCCCAGTTTGCAATTTCTGCGGAAAATGTACAGGAATAGGGAGAACCAATGAGAAACTAGCTGGAGGTGTCTGGACGGGCAAATTTAACTCTCATTTCCCACCAGAAAGAGGAATTAACCAAAGGCTCAGCATGCCGTGCCGGAACCACACTAGGGCCTGAAGCAATCCTGCGGTGTTGCGGCCAGCTCACAAGAAAGCGAGTTGAAGAAAGGAGCTCAGGGGCACTGTAATTCACAAACCAGCAGAGTTATAAATGACAGCTATCGTCCAAAAATATATTGAAGTAAGGCTGCCAAGAGGACATGAAAGCGGGGCAGGATTGCAGGAAACCGATTTCAGGAGGTAGACAGGAATTGCATGTAAAGCATAGGAAAAGAGGCAGAACGTCCACAATGATACACTTGGCCAAAAAGGGCGTATGCGTTTTTTCCTGAATATATTCAGGAAAAAACGCATACGCCCTTTTTGGCCAACCAAGCAAGCTTGCAAAGGAAATCTGCACTACAATGAAGTCTCACTGCCCCACGGTCAAAAGGGCCATCTGAAAAAAGTGTAAAATCCAGAAAGGCAGGACAGGCCATGGAGAACTGGGAGCCTTGTTATGCTGGTGGGCGGGATGTAAATTGCCAACAGCCACTCTGGAGAAGTGTATGGTGTTTCCTGAAACATCTAAAAAACTAAGCAACAGAGCCTAGGGCACTTCCACTTATGGTCCTATAGCTTAGGGAAATTAAAATCAGAAAGACACAGCCACCCCAAAGTTTGGGCCGGCTCTGTTTACAAGAACCTCGTTTACGGTACAAGTTCAATATCACAGAAAGCGAAAAATGGATAAAGAAGTTGTGGTACTTACGTACAATGCAATATCACTCAGCAATGAAATCTATGTCATCAGGCCCGTAGCAGCATAATGAGTGGATGCAGGTACGATGATTCTAAGTGAAATAAGTCACACAGAAAAAGAAACATCATAAGGTATCACTCCTACACGGAATGTAAACTTGGCTACACAGGAACTGAATTACAAAACAGAACAGGGTCTCAAATGTAGAAAACCAACTTATGCTTGCTTAAGGGGAAAGGTGAGTTGGGGTGCTGCATAAAACCAGAGATTGAAATTAGCACAGATACCGTTCCATAAGCCAAATATGTAATAGATAAGAGCTACTCCTTGCTGAACGAAGTGGACTCAACACCCCATATTAAACGCCTAAGAATATAAGTGACCAGAAATAATATTAAAACCTACGGATTATATGTCTCCAAAAGAGAATCAAGCGTGTGTACGGCGGCATAAACGCAGCAGTGATAGGATTGGTGAGGTTCGGTGAGCAAATGCAGACCCTTTGAAGTCATATTGCATGGTACCCATTCCATGGGTCTCAACTCTCCAGGTTTAAGGGATTCTTCCTTCAGCTGAAACATGCATGTGGAACACAGAGTATGATCCACCGTGTGATCAGGAAACGTGTTCAAATGTGTCTCAGTTTTCGTCCCCTGGTACTTGGGTGCAACATTCAAGACGCTTTACTAACACTCTCCCCACTTGGAGAGTCAGTGCCTTTAAACTCCTGTGTGGCCCAGTTTGCAATTTCTGCGGAAAATGTACAGGAATAGGGAGAACCAATGAGAGACTAGCTGGGGGTGTCTGGACGGGCAAATTTAACTCTCATTTCCCACCAGGAAGAGGAATTAACCAAAGGCTCAGCGTGCCGTGCCGGAACCACACTAGGGCCTGAATCAATCCTGCGGTGTTGCGGCCAGCTCACAAGAAAGCGAGTTGAAGAAAGGAGCTCAGGGGCACTGTAATTCACAAACCTGCAGAATTATAAATGACAGCTATCGTCCAAAAATATATTGAAGTAAGGCTGCCAAGAGGAGTTGAAAGCGGGGCAGAATTGCAGGAAACCGATTTCAGGAGGTAGACGGGAATTGCATGTAAAGCATAGGAAAAGAGGCAGAACGTCCACAATGATGCACTTGGCCAAAAAGGGCGTATGCGTTTTTTCCTGAATATATTCAGGAAAAAACGCATACGCCCTTTTTGGCCAACCAAGCAAGCTTGCAAAGGAAATCTGCACTACAATGAAGTCTCACTGCCCCCCGGTCAAAAGGGCCATCTGAAAAAAGTGTAAAATCCAGAAAGGCAGGACAGGCCATGGAGAACTGGGAGCCTTGTTATGCTGATGGGCAGGATGTAAATTACCAACAGCCACTCTGGAGAAGTGTATGGTGTTTCCTGAAACATCTAAAAAACTAAGCAACAGAGCCTAGGGCACTTCCACTTATGGTCCTATAGCTTAGGGCAATTAAAATCAAAAAGACACAGCCACCCCAAAGTTTGGGCCGGCTCTGTTTACAAGAACCTCGTTTACGGTACAAGTTCAATATCACAGAAAGCGAAAAATGGATAAAGAAGTTGTGGTACTTACGTACAATGCAATATCACTCAGCAATGAAATCTATGTCATCAGGCCCGTAGCAGCATAATGAGTGGATGCAGGTACGATGATTCTAAGTGAAATAAGTCACACAGAAAAAGAAACATCATAAGGTATCACTACTACACGGAATGTAAACTTGGCTACACAGGAACTGAATTACAAAACAGAACAGGGTCTCAAATGTAGAAAACCAACTTATGCTTGCTTAAGGGGAAAGGTGAGTTGGGGTGCTGCATAAAACCAGAGATTGAAATTAGCACAGATACCGTTCCATAAGCCAAATATGTAATAAACAAGAGCTACTCCTTGCTCAACGAAGTGGACTCAACACCACATATTAAACGCTTAAGAATACACCTGACTAGAAATAATCTTAAAAACTACGGATTTATATGTCTCCGAAAGAGAATCAAGCGTGTGTACAGTGGCATAAACGCAGCAGTGATAGGATTGGTGAGGTTCAGTGAGCAAATGCAGACCCTTTGAAGTCATATTGCATGGTACCCATTCCATGGGTCTCAACTCTCCAAGTTTAAGGGATTCTTCCTTCAGCTAAAACATGCATGTGGAACACAGAGTATGATCCACCGTGTGATCAGGAAACGTGTTCAAATGTGTCTCAGTTTTCGTCCCCTGGTACTCGGGTGCAACACTCCAGACGCTTTACTAACACTCTCCCCACTTGGAGAGTCAGTGCCTTTAACCTCCTTTATGGCCCAGTTTGCAATTTCTGCGAAAAATGAACAGGAATAGGGAGAACGAAAGAGAGACTATCTGGAGGTGTCTGGACGGGCAAATTTAACTCTCATTTCCCACCAGGAAGAGGAATTAACCAAAGGATCAGCATGCCATGCCGGAACCACACTAGGGCCTGAAGCAATCCTGCGGTATTGCGGCCAGCTCACAAGAAAGTGAGTTGAAGAAAGGAGCTCAGGGGCACTGTAATTCACAAACCTGCAGAGTTATAAATGACAGCTATCGTCCAATAATATATTGAAGTAAGGCTGCCAAGAGGACTTGAAAGCGGGGCAGAATTGCAGGAAACCGATTTCAGGAGGTAGACGGGAATTGCATGTAAAGCATAGGAAAAGAGGCAGAACGTCCACAATGATGCACTTGGCCAAAAAGGGCGTATGTGTTCCTTCCTGAATATATTCAGGAAAAAACGCATACGCCCTTTTTGGGAAACCAAGCAGGCTTGCAAAGGAAATCTACACTACAATGAAGTCTCACTGCAGCCCAGTCAAAAGGGCCATCTAAAAAATGTGTAAAATCCAGAAAGGCAGGACAGGCCATGGAGAACTGGGAGCCTTGTTATGCTGATGGGCGGGATGTAAATTGCCAACAGCCACTCTGGAGAAGTGTATGGTGTTTCCTGAAACATCCAAAAAACAAAGCAACAGAGCCTAGGGCACTCCCACTTATGGTCCTATAGCTTAGGGAAATTAAAATCAAAAAGACACAGCCACCCCAAAGTTTCGGCCGGCTCTGTTTACAAGAACCTCGTTTACGGTACAAGTTCAATATCACAGAAAGCGAAAAATGGATAAAGAAGTTGTGGTACATACGTACAATGCAATATCACTCAGCAATGAAATCTATGTCATCAAGCCCGTAGCAGAATAATGAGTGAATTCAGGTACGATGATTCTAAGTGAAATAAGTCACACAGAAAAAGAAACATCATAAGATATCACTACTACACGGAATGTAAACTTGGCTACACAGGAACTGAATTACAAAACAGAACAGGGTGTCAAATGTAGAAAACCAACTTATGCTTGCTTAAGGGGAAAGGTGAGTTGGGGTGCTGCATAAAACCAGAGATTGAAATTAGCACAGATACCGTTCCATAAGCCAAATATGTAATAGACAAGAGCTACTCCTTGCTCAACGAAGTGGACTCAACACCCCATATTAAACGCCTAACAATATACCTGACTAGTAAGAATCTTAAAACCTATGGATTTATAAGTCTCCGAAAGAGAATCAAGCGTGTGTACAGCGGCATAAACGCAGCAGTGATAGGATTGGTGAGGTTCGGTGAGCAAATGCAGACCCTTTGAAGTCATATTGCATGGTACCCATTCCATGGGTCTCAACTCTCCAGGTTTAAGGGATTCTTCCTTCAGCTAAAACATGCATGTGGAACCCAGAGTATGATCCACCGTGTGATCGGGAAACGTGTTCAAATGTGTCTCAGTTTTCGTCCCCTGGTACTCGGATGCAACATTCCAGACGCTTTACTAACACTCTCCCCACTTGGAGAGTCAGTGCCTTTAACCTCCTGTTTGGCCCAGTTTGCAATTTCTGTGGAAAATGAACAGGAATAGGGAGAACCAATGAGAGACTAGGTGGAGGTGTCTGGACGGGCAAATTTAACTCTCATTTCCCACCAAGAAGAAGAATTAACCAAAGGTTCAGCATGTCATGCCGGAAACACACTAGGGCCTGAAGCAATCCTGCGGTGTTGCGGCCAGCTCAAAAGAAAGCGAGTTGAAGAAAGGAGCTCAGGGGCACTGTAATTCACAAACCTGCAGAGATAAATGACAGCTATCTTCCAAAAATATATTGAAGTAAGGCTGCCAAGAGGAGTTGAAAGCGGGGCAGAATTGCAGGAAACCGATTTCAGGAGGTAGACTGGAATTGCATGTAAAGCATAGGAAAAGAGGCAGAACGTCCACAATGATGCACTTGGCCAAAAAGGGCGTATGCGTTTTTTCCTGAATATATTCAGGAAAAAACGCATACGCCCTTTTTGGCCAACCAAGCAAGCTTGCAAAGGAAATCTGCACTACAATGAAGTCTCACTGCCCCCCGCTCAAAAGGGCCATCTGAAAAAAGTGTTAAATCCAGAAAGGCAGGACAGGCCATGGAGAACTGGGAGCCTTGTTATGCTGATGGGCGGGATGTAAATTGCCAGCAGCCACTGTGGAGAAGTGTATGGTGTTTCCTGAAACATCTAAAAAACAAAGCAACAGAGCCTAGGGCAATTCCACTTATGGTCCTATAGCTTAGGGAAATTAAAATCAAAAAGACACAGCCACCCCAAAGTTTGGGACGGCTCTGTTTACAAGAACCTCGTTTACAGTACAAGTTCAATATCACAGAAAGCGAAAAATGGATAAAGAAGTTGTGGTACTTACGTACAATGCAATATCACTCAGCAATGAAATCTATGTCATCAGGCCCGTAGCAGCATAATGAGTGGATTCAGGTACGATGATTCTAAGTGAAATAAGTCACACAGAAAAAGAAACATCATAAGGTATCACTAATACACGCAATGTAAACTTGGCTACGCAGGAACTGAATTACAAAGCAAAACAGGGTCTCAAATGTAGAAAACCAACTTATGCTTGCTTAAGGGGAAAGGTGAGTTGGGGTACTGCATAAAACCAGAGATTGAAATTAGCACAGATACCGTTCCATAAGCCAAATATGTAATAGACAAGAGCTACTCCTTGCTCAACGAAGTGGACTCAACACCCCAAAATAAACGCCTAAAAATATACCTGACTATTAAGAATCTTAAAACCTTTGGATTTATATGTCTCTAAAAGAGAATCAAGCGTGTGTACAGCGGCATAAACGCAGCAGTGATAGGACTGGTGAGGTTCGGTGAGCAAATGCAGACCCTTTGAAGTCATATTGCATGGTACCCATTCCATGGGTCTCAACTCTCCAGGTTTAAGGGATTCTTCCTTCAGCTAAAACATGCATGTGGAACCCAGAGTATGATCCACCGTGTGATCGGGAAACGTGTTCAAATGTGTCTCAGTTTTCGTCCCCTGGTACTCGGATGCAACATTCCAGACGCTTTACTAACACTCTCCCCACTTGGAGAGTCAGTGCCTTTAACCTTCTGTTTGGCCCAGTTTGCAATTTCTTTGGAAAATGAACAGGAATAGGGAGAACCAATGAGAGACTAGGTGGAGGTGTCTGGACGGGCAAATTTAACTATCATTTCCCACCAAGAAGAAGAATTAACCAAAGGCTCAGCATGCCATGCCGGAAGCACACTAGGGCCTGAAGCAATCCTGCGGTGTTGCGGCCAGCTCAAAAGAAAGCGAGTTGAAGAAAGGAGCTCAGGGGCACTGTAATTCACAAACCTGCAGACATAAATGACAGCTATCTTCCAAAAATATATTGAAGTAAGGCTGCCAAGAGGAGTTGAAAGCGGGGCAGAATTGCAGGAAACCGATTTCAGGAGGTAGACTGGAATTGCATGTAAAGCATAGGAAAAGAGGCAGAACGTCCACAATGATGCACTTGGCCAAAAAGGGCGTATGCGTTTTTTCCTGAATATATTCAGGAAAAAACGCATACGCCCTTTTTGGCCAACCAAGCAAGCTTGCAAAGGAAATCTGCACTACAATGAAGTCTCACTGCCCCCCGCTCAAAAGGGCCATCTGAAAAAAGTGTTAAATCCAGAAAGGCCGGACAGGCCATGGAGAACTGGGAGCCTTGTTATTCTGATGGGTGCGATGTAAATTGCCAACAGCCACTCTGGAGAAGTGTATGGTGTTTCCTGAAACATCCAAAAAACAAAGCAACAGAGCCTAGGGCACTTCCACTTATGGTCCTATAGCTTAGGGAAATTAAAATCAAAAAGACACAGCCACCCCAAAGCTTGGGAGGGCTCTGTTTACAAGCACCTCGTTTAATGTACAAGTTCAATATCACAGAAAGGGAAAAATGGATAAAGAAGTTGTGGTACTTACGTACAATGCAATATCACTCAGCAATGAAATCTATGTCATCAGGCCCGTAGCAGCATAATGAGTGGATTCAGGTACGATGATTCTAAGTGAAATAAGTCTCACAGAAAATGAAACATCATAAGATATCACCAATACACGGAATGTAAACTTGGCTACACAGGAACTGAATTACAAAACAGAACAGGATCTCAAATGTAGAAAACCAACTTACACTTGCTTAAGGGGAAAGGTGAGTTGGGGTGCTGCATGAAACCAGAGATTGAAATTAGCACAGATACCGTTCCATAAGCCAAATATGTAATAGACAAGAGCTACTCTTTGCTCAACGAAGTGGACTCAACACCCCATATTAAACGCCTAACAATATACCCGACTAGTAAGAATCTTAAAACCTATGGATTTATATGTCTCCGAAAGAGAATCAAGCGTGTGTACAGCGGCATAAACGCAGCAGTGATAGGAGTGGTGAGGTTCGGTGAGCAAATGCAGACCCTTTGAAGTCATATTGCATGGTACCCATTCCATGGGTCTCAACTCTCCAGGTTTAAGGGATTCTTCCTTCAGCTGAAACATGCATGTGGAACCCAGAGTATGATCCACCGTGTGATCGGGAAACGTGTTGAAATGTGTCTCAGTTTTCGTCCCCTGGTACTCCGGTGCAACATTCCAGACGCTTTACTAACACTCTCCCCACTTGGAGAGTCAGTGCCTTTAACCTCCTGTTTGGCCCAGTTTGCAATTTCTGCGTAAGATGAACAGGAATAGGGATAACCAATGAGAGACTAGCTGGAGGTGTCTGGACGGGCAAATTTAACTCTCATTTCCCACCAGGAAGAGGAAATAACCAAAGGCTCAGCGTGCCATGCCTGAAGCACACTAAGGCCTGAAGCAATCCTGCGGTGTTGCGGCCAGCTCACAAGAAAGCGACTTGAAGAAAGGAGCTCAGGGGCACTGTAATTCACAAACCTGCAGAGATAAATGACAGCTATCTTCCAAAAATATATTGAAGTAAGGCTGCCAAGAGGAGTTGAAAGCGGGGCAGAATTGCAGGAAACCGATTTCAGGAGGTAGACTGGAATTGCATGTAAAGCATAGGAAAAGAGGCAGAACGTCCACAATGATGCACTTGGCCAAAAAGGGCGTATGCGTTTTTTCCTGAATATATTCAGGTAAAAACGCATACGCCCTTTTTGGCCAACCAAGCAAGCTTGCAAAGGAAATCTGCACTACAATGAAGTCTCACTGCCCCCCAGTCAAAAGAGCCATCTGAAAAAAGTGTAAAATCCAGAAAGGCAGGACAGGCTAAGGAGAACTGGGAGCCTTTTTATGCTGATGGGTGGGATGTAAATTGCCAACAGCCACTCTGGAGAAGTGTATGGTGTTTCCTGAAACATCCAAAAAACAAAGCAACAGAGCCTAGGGCACTCCCACTTATGGTCCTATTGCTTAGGGAAATTAAAATCAAAAAGACACAGCCACCCCAAAATTTCGGCCGGCTCTGTTTACAAGAACCTCGTTTACTGTACAAGTTCAATATCACAGAAAGCGAAAAATGGAAAAAGAAGTTGTGGTACTTACGTACAATGCAATATCACTCAGCAATGAAATCTATGTCATCAGGCCCGTAGCAGCATAATGAGTGGATTCAGGTACGATGATTCTAAGTGAAATAAATCACACAGAAAAAGAAACATCATAAGATATCACTACTACACGGAATGTAAACTTGGCTACACAGGAACTGAATTACAAAACAGAACAGGGTCTCAAATGTAGAAAACCAACTTATGCTTGCTTAAGGGGAAAGGTGAGTTGGGGTGCGGCATAAAACCAGAGATTGAAATTAGCACAGATACCGTTCCATAAGCCAAATATGTAATAGACAAGAGCTACTCCTTGCTCAAAGAAGTGGACTCAACACCCCATAATAAACGCCTAAGAATATACCTGACTAGTAAGAATCTTAAAACCTTTGGATTTATATGTCTCCAAAAGAGAATCAAGCGTGTGTACAGCGGAATAAACGCAGCAGTGATAGGATTGGTGAGGTTTGGTGAGCAAATGCAGGCCCTTTGAAGTCATATTGCATGGTACCCATTCCATGGGTCTCAACTCTCCAGGTTTAAGGGATTCTTCCTTCAGCTAAAACATGCATGTGGAACCCAGAGTATGACCCACCGTGTGATCGGGAAACGTGTTCAAATGTGTCTCAGTTTTCGTCCCCTGGTACTCGGGTGCAACATTCCAGACGCTTTACTAACACTCTCCCCACTTGGAGAGTGAGTGCCTTTAACCTCCTGTTTGGCCCAGTTTGCAATTTCTGCGTAAGATGAACAGGAATAGGGATAACGAATGAGAGACTAGGTGGAGGTGTCTGGACGGGCAAATTTAACTCTCATTTCCCACCAGGAAGAGGAAATAACCAAAGGCAAAGCGTGCCATGCCAGAAGCACACTAAGGCCTGAAGCAATCCTGCGGTGTTGCGGCCAGCTCACAAGAAAGCGAGTTGAAGAAAGGAGCTCAGGGGCACTGTAATTCACAAACCTGCAGAGTTATAAATGACAGCTATCTTCCAAAAATATATTGAAGTAAGGCTGCCAAGAGGAGTTGAAAGCGGGGCAGAATTGCAGGAAACCGATTTCAGGAGGTAGACTGGAATTGCATGTAAAGCATAGGAAAAGAGGCAGAACGTCCACAATGATGCACTTGGCCAAAAAGGGCGTATGCGTTTTTTCCTGAATATATTCAGGAAAAAACGCATACGCCCTTTTTGGCAAACCAA
The DNA here is from genome assembly GCF_964270905.1 of Leucopleurus acutus. NCBI lineage: Eukaryota > Metazoa > Chordata > Mammalia > Artiodactyla > Delphinidae > Leucopleurus > Leucopleurus acutus. The sequence goes on along the minus strand of NW_028138819.1, from coordinate 73,183 downwards.
GCAAGCTTGCAAAGGAAATCTGCACTACAATGAAGTCTCACTGCCCCCCAGTCAAAAGAGCCATCTGAAAAAAGTGTAAAATCCAGAAAGGCAGGACAGGCTAAGGAGAACTGGGAGCCTTTTTATGATGATGGGTGGGATGTAAATTGCCAACAGCCACTCTGGAGAAGTGTATGGTGTTTCCTGAAACATCCAAAAAACAAAGCAACAGAGCCTAGGGCACTCCCACTTATGGTCCTATAGCTTAGGGAAATTAAAATCAAAAAGACACAGCCACCCCAAAGTTTCGGCCGGCTCTGTTTACAAGAACCTCATTTACTGTACAAGTTCAATATCACAGAAAGCGAAAAATGGATAAAGAAGTTGTGGTACATACGTACAATGCAATATCACTCAGCAATGAAATCTATGTCATCAGGCCCGTAGCAGCATAATGAGTGGATTCAGGTACCATGATTCTAAGTGAAATAAATCACACAGAAAAAGAAACATCATAAGATATCACTACTACACGGAATGTAAACTTGGCTACACAGGAACTGAATTACAAAACAGAACAGGGTCTCAAATGTAGAAAACCAACTTATGCTTGCTTAAGGGGAAAGGTGAGTTGGGGTGCGGCATAAAACCAGAGATTGAAATTAGCACAGATACCGTTCCATAAGCCAAATATGTAATAGGCAAGAGCTACTCCTTGCTCAAAGAAGTGGACTCAACACCCCATAATAAACGCCTAAGAATATACCTGACTAGTAAGAATCTTAAAACCTTTGGATTTATATGTCTCCAAAAGAGAATCAAGCGTGTGTACAGCGGCATAAACGCAGCAGTGATAGGATTGGTGAGGTTCGGTGAGCAAATGCAGGCCCTTTGAAGTCATATTGCATGGTACCCATTCCATGGGTCTCAACTCTCCAGGTTTAAGGGATTCTTCCTTCAGCTAAAACATGCATGTGGAACCCAGAGTATGATCCACCATGTGATCGGGAAACGTGTTCAAATGTGTCTCAGTTTTCGTCCCGTGGAACTCGGGTGCAACATTCCAGACGCTTTACTAACACTCTCCCCACTTGGAGAGTGAGTGCCTTTAACCTCCTGTTTGGCCCAGTTTGCAATTTCTGCGTAAGATGAACAGGAACAGGGAGAACCAATGAGAGACTAGGTGGAGGTGTCTGGACGGGCAAATTTAACTCTCATTTCCCACCACGAAGAGGAATTAACCAAAGGCTCAGCGTGCCATGCCAGAAGCACACTAGGGCCTGAAGCAATCCTGCGGTGTTGCAGCGAGCTCACAGGAAAGCAAGTTGAAGAAAGGAACTCAGGGGTACTGTAATTCACAAACCTGCAGATGCAGAGTTATAAATGACAGCTATCGTCCAAAAATATATTGAACTAAGGCTGCCAAGAGGACTTGAAAGCGGGGCAGAATTGCAGGAAACCGATTTCAGGAGGTAGACTGGAATTGCATGTAAAGCATAGGAAAAGAGGCAGAACGTCCACAATGATGCACTTGGCCAAAAAGGGCGTATGCGTTTTTTCCTGAATATATTCAGGAAAAAACGCATACGCCCTTTTTGGCCAACCAAGCAAGCTTGCAAAGGAAATCTGCACTACAATGAAGTCTCACTGCTCCCCGGTGAAAAGGCTATCTGAAAAAAGTGTAAAATCCAGAAAGGCAGTACAGGCCATGGAGAATTGGGAGCCTTGTTATGCTGATGGGCGGGATGTAAATTGCCAGCAGCCACTCTGGAGAAGTGTATGGTGTTTCCTGAAACATCTAAAAAACAAAGCAACAGAGCCTAGGGCAATTCCACTTATAGTCCTATAGCTTAGGGAAATTAAAATCAAAAAGACACAGCCACCCCAAAGTTTGGGACGGCTCTGTTTACAAGAACCTCGTTTACTGTACAAGTTCAATATCACAGAAAGCGAAAAATGGATAAAGAAGTTGTGGTACTTACGTACAATGCAATATCACTCAGCAATGAAATCTATGTCATCAGGCCCGTAGCAGCATAATGAGTGGATTCAGGTACGATGATTCTAAGTGAAATAAGTCACACAGAAAAAGAAACATCATAAGGTATCACTAATACACGGAATGTAAACTTGGCTACACAGGAACTGAATTACAAAACAGAACAGGGTCTCAAAGTAGAAAACCAGCTTATGCTTGCTTAAGTGGAAAGGTGAGTTGGGGTGCTGCATAAAACCAGAGATTGAAATTAGCACAGATACCGTTCCATAAGCCAAATATGTAATAGACAAGAGCTACTCATTGCTCAACGAAGTGGACTCAACACCCCATATTAAACGCCTAACAATATACCTGACTAGTAAGAATCTTAAAACCTATGGATTTATATGTCTCCAAAAGAGAATCAAGCGTGTGTACAGCGGCATAAACGCAGCAGTGATAGGAGTGGTGAGGTTCGGTGAGCAAATGCAGACCCTTTGAAGTCATATTGCATGGTACCCATTCCATGGGTCTCAACTCTCCAGGTTTAAGGGATTCTTGTTCAGCTAAAACATGCATGTGGAACCCAGAGTATGATCCACCGTGTGATCGGGAAACGTGTTCAAATGTGTCTCAGTTTTCGTCCCCTGGTACTCGGGTGCAACATTCCAGACGCTTTACTAACACTCTCCCCACTTGGAGAGTGAGTGCCTTTAACCTCCTGTTTGGCCCAGTTTGCAATTTCTGCGTAAGATGAACAGGAATAGGGATAACCAATGAGAGACTAGCTGGAGGTGTCTGGACGGGCAAATTTAACTCTCATTTCCCACCAGGAAGAGGAAATAACCAAAGGCTCAGCGTGCCATGCCAGAAGCACACTAAGGCCTAAAGCAATCCTGCGGTGTTGCGGCCAGCTCACAAGAAAGCGAGTTGAAGAAAGGAGCTCAGGGGCACTGTAATTCACAAACCTGCAGAGTTATAAATGACAGCTATCTTCCAAAAATATATTGAAGTAAGGCTGCCAAGAGGAGTTGAAAGCGGGGCAGAATTGCAGGAAACCGATTTCAGGAGGTAGACTGGAATTGCATGTAAAGCATAGGAAAAGAGGCAGAACGTCCACAATGATGCACTTGGCCAAAAAGGGCGTATGCGTTTTTTCCTGAATATATTCAGGAAAAAACGCATACGCCCTTTTTGGCCAACCAAGCAAGCTTGCAAAGGAAATCTGGACTACAATGAAGTCTCACTGCCCCCCAGTCAAAAGAGCCATGTGAAAAATGTGTAAAATCCAGAAAGGCAGGACAGGCTAAGGAGAACTGGGAGCCTTTTTATGCTGATGGGTGGGATGTAAATTGCCAACAGCCACTCTGGAGAAGTGTATGGTGTTTCCTGAAACATCCAAAAAACAAAGCAACAGAGCCTAGGGCACTCCCACTTATGGTCCTATAGCTTAGGGAAATTAAAATCAAAAAGACACAGCCACCCCAAAGTTTCGGCCGGCTCTGTTTACAAGAACCTCATTTACTGTACAAGTTCAATATCACAGAAAGCGAAAAATGGATAAAGAAGTTGTGGTACATACGTACAATGCAATATCACTCAGCAATGAAATCTATGTCATCAGGCCCGTAGCAGCATAATGAGTGGATTCAGGTACGATGATTCTAAGTGAAATAAATCACACAGAAAAAGAAACATCATAAGATATCACTACTACACGGAATGTAAACTTGGCTACACAGGAACTGAATTACAAAACAGAACAGGGTCTCAAATGTAGAAAACCAACTTATGCTTGCTTAAGGGGAAAGGTGAGTTGGGGTGCGGCAAAAAACCAGAGATTGAAATTAGCACAGATACCGTTCCATAAGCCAAATATGTAATAGGCAAGAGCTACTCCTTGCTCAAAGAAGTGGACTCAACACCCCATAATAAACGCCTAAGAATATACCTGACTAGTAAGAATCTTAAAACCTTTGGATTTATATGTCTCCAAAAGAGAATCAAGCGTGTGTACAGCGGCATAAACGCAGCAGTGATAGGATTGGTGAGGTTCGGTGAGCAAATGCAGGCCCTTTGAAGTCATATTGCATGGTACCCATTCCATGGGTCTCAACTCTCCAGGTTTAAGGGATTCTTCCTTCAGCTAAAACATGCATGTGGAACCCAGAGTATGATCCACCATGTGATCGGGAAACGTGTTCAAATGTGTCTCAGTTTTCATCCCGTGGAACTCGGGTGCAACATTCCAGATGCTTTACTAACACTCTCCCCACTTGGAGAGTCAGTTCCTTTAACCTCCTGTTTGGCCCAGTTTGCAATTTCTGTGGAAAATGAACAGGAATAGGGAGAACCAAAGAGAGACTAGCTGGAGGTGTCTGGACGTGCAAATTTAACTCTCATTTCCCACCAGGAAGAGGAATTAACCAAAGGCTCAGCGTGCCGTGCCGGAACCACACTAGGGCCTGAAGCAATCCTGCGGTGTTGCGGCCAGCTCACAAGAAAGCGAGTTGAAGAAAGTAGCTCAGGGGCACTGTAATTCACAAACCTGCAGAGTTATAAAGGACAGCTATCTTCCAAAAATATATTGAAGTAAGGCTGCCAAGAGGATTTGAAAGGGGGGCAGAATTGCAGGAAACCGATTTCAGGAGGTAGACGGGAATTGCATTTAAAGCATAGGAAAAGAGGCAGAACGTCCACAATGATGCACTTGGCCAAAAAGGGCGTATGCGTTTTTTCCTGAATATATTCAGGAAAAAACGCATACGCCCTTTTTGGCCAACCAAGCAAGCTTGCAAAGGATATCTGCACTACAATGAAGTCTCACTGCCCCCCGGTCAAAAGGGCCATCTGAAAAAAGTGTAAAATCCAGAAAGTCAGGACAGGCCATGGAGAACTGGGAGCCTAGTTATGCTGGTGGGCGGGATGTAAATTGCCAGCAGCCACTCTGGAGAAGTGTATGGTGTTTCCTGAAACATCCAAAAAACAAAGCAACAGAGCCTAGGGCACTTCCACTTATTGTCCTATAGCTTAGGGAAATTAAAATCAAAAAGACACAGCCACCCCAAAGTTTGGGACGGCTCTGTTTACAAGAACCTCGTTTACGGTACAAGTTCAATATCACAGAAAGCGAAAAATGGATAAAGAAATTGTGGTACTTACGTACAATGCAATATCACTCAGCAATGAAATCTATGTCAACAGGCCCGAAGCAGCATAATGAGTGGATTCAGGTACGATGATTCTAAGTGAAATTAGTCACACAGAAAAAGAAACATCATAAGATATCACTAATACACGGAATGTAAACTTGGCTACACAAGAACTGAATTACAAAACAGAACAGGGTGTCAAATGTAGAAAACCAACTTATGCTTGCTTAAGGGGACGGGTGAGTTGGGGTGCTGCATAAAACCAGAGATGGAAATTAGCACAGATACCGTTCCATAAGCCAAATATGTAATAGACAAGAGCTACTCCTTGCTCAACGAAGTGGACTCAACACTCCATATTAAACGCCTAAGAATCTACCTGATTAGTAAGAATCTTAAAACCTATGGATTTATATGTCTCCGAAAGAGAATCAAGCGTGTGTACAGCGGCATAAACGCAGCAGTGATAGGATTGGTGAGGTTCGGTGAGCAAATGCAGACCCTTTGAAGTCATATTGCATGGTACCCATTCCATGGGTCTCAACTCTCCATGTTTAAGGGATTCTTCCTTCAGCTAAAACATGCATGTGGAACCCAGAGTATGATCCACCATGTGGTCGGAAAACGTGTTCAAATGTGTCTCAGTTTTGGTGCCCTGGTACTCGGGTGCAACATTCCAGACGCTTTACTAACACTCTCCCCACTTGGAGAGTCAGTGCCTTTAACCTCCTGTTTGGCCCAGTTAGCAATTTCTGTGGAAGATGAACAGGAATAGGGAGAACCAATGAGAGATTAGGTGGAGGTGTCCGGACGGGCCAATTTAACTCTCATTTCCCACCAGGAAGAGGAATTAACCAAAGGCTCAGCATGCCGTGCCGGAACCAAACTAGGGCCTGAAGCAATCCTGCGGTGTTGCGGCCAGCTCACAAGAAAGCGAGTTGAAGAAAGGAGCTCAGGGGCACTGTAATTCACAAACCTGCAGAGTTATAAATGACAGCTATCTTCCAAAAATATATTGAATTAGGATGCCAAGAGGAGTTGAAAGCAGGGCAGAATTGCAGGAAACCGATTTCAGGAGGTAGACTGGAATTGCATGTAAAGCATAGGAAAAGAGGCAGAACGTCCACAATGATGCACTTGGCCAAAAAGGGCGTATGCGTTTTTTCCTGAATATATTCAGGAAAAAACGCATACGCCCTTTTTGGCCAACCAAGCAAGCTTGCAAAGGAAATCTGCACTACAATGAAGTCTCACTGCCCCTCGGTCAAAAGGGCCATCTGAAAAAAGTGTAAAATCCAGAAAGGCAGGACAGGCCATGGAGAACTGGGAGCCTAGTTATGCTGATGGGCGGGATGTAAATTGCCAGCAGCCACTCTGGAGAAGTGTATGGTGTTTCCTGAAACATCCAAAAAACAAAGCAACAGAGCCTAGGGCACTTCCACTTATGGTCCTATAGCTTAGGGAAATTAAAATCAAAAAGACACAGCCACCCCAAAGTTTGGGACGGCTCTGTTTACAAGAACCTCGTTTACGGTACAAGTTCAATACCACAGAAAGCGAAAAATGGATAAAGAAATTGTGGTACTTACGTACAATGCAATATCACTCAGCAATGAAATCTATGTCATCAGGCCCGTAGCAGCATAATGAGTGGATTCAGGTACGATGATTCTAAGTGAAATTAGTCACACAGAAAAAGAAACATCATAAGATATCACTAATACACGGAATGTAAACTTGGCTACACAAGAACTGAATTACAAAACAGAACAGGGTGTGAAATGTAGAAAACCAACTTATGCTTGCTTAAGGGGACGGGTGAGTTGGGGTGCTGCATAAAACCAGAGATTGAAATTAGCACAGATACCGTTCCATAAGCCAAATATGTAATAGACAAGAGCTAGTCCTTGCTCAACGAAGTGGACTCAACACTCCATATTAAACGCCTAAGAATATACCTGACTAATAAGAATCTTAAAACCTATGGATTTATATGTCTCCGAAAGAGAATCAAGCGTGTGTACAGCGGCATAAACGCAGCAGTGATAGGATTGCTGAGGTTCGGTGAGCAAATGCAGACCCTTTGAAGTCATATTGCATGGTACCCATTCCATGGGTCTCAACTCTCCAGGTTTAATGGATTCTTCCTTCAGCCAAAACATGCATGTTGGACCCAGAGTATGATCCACCGTGTGATCGGGAAACGTGTTCAAATGTGTCTCAGTTTTCGTCCCCTGGTACTCGGGTGCAACATTCCAGACCCTTTACTAACACTCTCCCCACTTGGAGAGTCAGTGCCTTTAACCTCCTGTTTGGCCCAGTTTGCAATTTCTGTGGAAAATGAACAGGAATAGGGAGAACCAATGAGAGACTAGGTGGAGGTGTCCGGACGGGCAAATTTAACTCTCATTTCCCACCAGGAAGAGGAATTAACCAAAGGCTCAGCATGCCGTGCCGGAACCAAACTAGGGCCTGAAGCAATCCTGCGGTGTTGCGGCCAGCTCACAAGAAAGCGAGTTGAAGAAAGGAGCTCAGGGGCACTGTAATTCACAAATCTGCAGAGTTATAAAGGACAGCTATCTTCCAAAAATATATTGAAGTAAGGCTGCCAAGAGGAGTTGAAAGGGGGGCAGAATTGCAGGAAACCGATTTCAGGAGGTACACTGGAATTGCATGTAAAGCATAGGAAAAGAGGCAGAACGTCCAAAATGATGCACTTGGCCAAAAAGGGCGTATGCGTTTTTTCCTGAATATATTCAGGAAAAAACGCATACGCCCTTTTTGGCCAACCAAGCAAGCTTGCAAAGGAAATCTGCACTACAATGAAGTCTCACTGCCCCCCGGTCAAAAGGGCCATCTGAAAAAAGTGTAAAATCCAGAAAGGCAGGACAGGCCATGGAGAAATGGGAGCCTAGTTATGCTGATGGGCGGGATGTAAATTGCCAGCAGCCACTCTGGAGAAGTGTATGGTGTTTCCTGAAACATCCAAAACACAAAGCAACAGAGCCTAGGGCACTTCCACTTATGGTCCTATAGCTTAGGGAAATTAAAATCAAAAAGACACAGCCACCCCAAAGTTTGGGACGGCTCTGTTTACAAGAACCTCGTTTACGGTACAAGTTCAATATCACAGAAAGCGAAAAATGGATAAAGAAATTGTGGTACTTACGTACAATGCAATATCACTCAGCAATGAAATCTATGTCAACAGGCCCGTAGCAGCATAATGAGTGGATTCAGGTACGATGATTCTAAGTGAAATTAGTCACACAGAAAAAGAAACATCATAAGATATCACTAATACACGGAATGTAAACTTGGCTACACAAGAACTGAATTACAAAACAGAACAGGGTGTCAAATGTAGAAAACCAACTTATGCTTGCTTAAGGGGACGGGTGAGTTGGGGTGCTGCATAAAACCAGAGATTGAAATGAGCACAGATACCGTTCCATAAGCCAAATATGTAATAGACAAGAGCTACTCCTTGCTCAACGAAGTGGACTCAACACCCCATATTAAACGCCTAAGAATATACCTGACTAGTAAGAATCTACCTGACTAGTAAGAATCTTAAAACCTATGGATTTATATGTCTCCGAAAGAGAATCAAGTGTGTGTACAGCGGCATAAACGCAGCAGTGATAGGATTGGTGAGGTTCGGTGAGCAAATGCAGACCCTTTGAAGTCATATTGCATGGTACCCATTCCATGGGTCTCAACTCTCCATGTTTAAGGGATTCTTCCTTCAGCTAAAACATGCATGTGGAACCCAGAGTATGATCCACCATGTGGTCGGAAAACGTGTTCAAATGTGTCTCAGTTTTTGTCCCCTGGTACTCGGGTGCAACATTCCAGACGCTTTACTAACACTCTCCCCACTTGGAGAGTCAGTGCCTTTAACCTCCTGTTTGGCCCAGTTAGCAATTTCTGCGGAAGATGAACAGGAATAGGGAGAACCAATGAGAGATTAGGTGGAGGTGTCCGGACGGGCCAATTTAACTCTCATTTCCCACCAGGAAGAGGAATTAACCAAAGGCTCAGCATGCCGTGCTGGAACCAAACTAGGGCCTGAAGCAATCCTGCGGTGTTGCGGCCAGCTCACAAGAAAGCGAGTTGAAGAAAGGAGCTCAGGGGCACTGTAATTCACAAACCTGCAGAGTTATAAATGACAGCTATCTTCCAAAAATATATTGAATTAGGATGCCAAGAGGAGTTGAAAGCAGGGCAGAATTGCAGGAAACCGATTTCAGGAGGTAGACTGGAATTGCATGTAAAGCATAGGAAAAGAGGCAGAACGTCCACAATGATGCACTTGGCCAAAAAGGGCGTATGCGTTTTTTCCTGAATATATTCAGGAAAAAACGCATACGCCCTTTTTGGCCAACCAAGCAAGCTTGCAAAGGAAATCTTCACTACAATGAAGTCTCACTGCCCCCCGGTCAAAAGGGCCATCTGAAAAAAGTGTAAAATCCAGAAAGGCAGGACAGGCCATGGAGAACTGGGAGCCTAGTTATGCTGATGGGCGGGATGTAAATTGCCAGCAGCCACTCTGGAGAAGTGTATGGTGTTTCCTGAAACATCCAAAAAACAAAGCAACAGAGCCTAGGGCACTTCCACTTATGGTCCTATAGCTTAGGGAAATTAAAATCAAAAAGACACAGCCACCCCAAATTTTGGAACGGCTCTGTTTACAAGAACCTCGTTTACGGTACAAGTTCAATATCACAGAAAGCGAAAAATGGATAAAGAAACTGTGGTACTTACGTACAATGCAATATCACTCAGCAATGAAATCTATGTCATCAGGCCCGTAGCAGCATAATGAGTGGATTCAGGTACGATGATTCTAAGTGAAATTAGTCACACAGAAAAAGAAACATCATAAGATATCACTAATACACGGAATGTAAACTTGGCTACACAAGAACTGAATTACAAAACAGAACAGGGTGTCAAATGTAGAAAACCAACTTATGCTTGCTTAAGGGGACGGGTGAGTTGGGGTGCTGCATAAAACCAGAGATTGAAATGAGCACAGATACCGTTCCATAAGCCAAATATGTAATAGACAAGAGCTACTCCTTGCTCAACGAAGTGGACTCAACACCCCATATTAAACGCCTAAGAATATACCTGACTAGTAAGAATCTACCTGACTAGTAAGAATCTTAAAACCTATGGATTTATATGTCTCCGAAAGAGAATCAAGCGTGTGTACAGCGGCATAAACGCAGCAGTGATAGGATTGCTGAGGTTCGGTGAGCAAATGCAGACCCTTTGAAGTCATATTGCATGGTACCCATTCCATGGGTCTCAACTCTCCCTGTTTAAGGGATTCTTCCTTCAGCTAAAACATGCATGTGGAACCCAGAGTATGATCCACCATGTGGTCGGAAAACGTGTTCAAATGTGTCTCAGTTTTCGTCCCCTGGTACTCGGGTGCAACATTCCAGACGCTTTACTAACACTCTCCCCACTTGGAGAGTCAGTGCCTTTAACCTCCTGTTTGGCCCAGTTAGCAATTTCTGCGGAAGATGAACAGGAATAGGGAGAACCAATGAGAGATTAGGTGGAGGTGTCCGGACGGGCCAATTTAACTCTCATTTCCCACCAGGAAGAGGAATTAACCAAAGGCTCAGCATGCCGTGCCGGAACCAAACTAGGGCCTGAAGCAATCCTGCGGTGTTGCGGCCAGCTCACAAGAAAGCGAGTTGAAGAAAGGAGCTCAGGGGCACTGTAATTCACAAACCTGCAGAGTTATAAATGACAGCTATCTTCCAAAAATATATTGAAGTAAGGCTGCCAAGAGGAGTTGAAAGCGGGGCAGAATTGCAGGAAACCGATTTCAGGAGGTAGACTGGAATTGCATGTAAAGCATAGGAAAAGAGGCAGAACGTCCACAATGATGCACTTGGCCAAAAAGGGCGTATGCGTTTTTTCCTGAATATATTCAGGAAAAAACGCATACGCCCTTTTTGGCCAACCAAGCAAGCTTGCAAAGGAAATCTGCACTACAATGAAGTCTCACTGCCCCCCGGTCAAAAGGGCCATCTGAAAAAAGTGTAAAATCCAGAAAGGCAGGACAGGCCATGGAGAACTGGGAGCCTAGTTATGCTGATGGGCGGGATGTAAATTGCCAGCAGCCACTCTGGAGAAGTGTATGGTGTTTCCTGAAACATCCAAAAAACAAAGCAACAGAGCCTAGGGCACTTCCACTTATGGTCCTATAGCTTAGGGAAATTAAAATCAAAAAGACACAGCCACCCCAAATTTTGGAACGGCTCTGTTTACAAGAACCTCGTTTACGGTACAAGTTCAATATCACAGAAAGCGAAAAATGGATAAAGAAACTGTGGTACTTACGTACAATGCAATATCACTCAGCAATGAAATCTATGTCATCAGGCCCGTAGCAGCATAATGAGTGGATTCAGGTATGATGATTCTAAGTGAAATTAGTCACACAGAAAAAGAAACATCATAAGATATCACTAATACACGGAATGTAAACTTGGCTACACAAGAAATGAATTACAAAACAGAACAGGGTGTCAAATGTAGAAAACCAACTTATGCTTGCTTAAAGGGACGGGTGAGTTGGGGTGCTGCATAAAACCAGAGATTGAAATGAGCACAGATACCATTCCATAAGCCAAATATGTAATAGACAAGAGCTACTCCTTGCTCAACGAAGTGGACTCAACACTCCATATTAAACGCCTAAGAATATACCTGACTAGTAAGAATCTTAAAACCTATGGATTTATATGTCTCCGAAAGAGAATCAAGCGTGTGTACAGCGGCATAAACGCAGCAGTGATAGGATTGCTGAGGTTCGGTGAGCAAATGCAGACCCTTTGAAGTCATATTGCATGGTACCCATTCCATGGGTCTCAACTCTCCAGGTTTAATGGATTCTTCATTCAGCTAAAACATGCATGTGGAACCCAGAGTATGATCCACCGTGTGATCGGGAAACGTGTTCAAATATGTCTCAGTTTTCGTCCCCTGGTACTCGGGTGCAACATTCCAGACGCTTTACTAACACTCTCCCCACTTGGAGAGTCAGTGCCTTTAACCTCCTGTTTGGCCCAGTTTGTAATTTCTGTGGAAAATGAACAGGAATAGGGAGAACCAATGAGAGACTAGGTGGAGGTGTCCGGACGGGCAAATTTAACTCTCATTTCCCACCAGGAAGAGGAATTAACCAAAGGCTCAGCATGCCGTGCCGGAACCAAACTAGGGCCTGAAGCAATCCTGCGGTGTTGCGGCCAGCTCACAAGAAAGCGAATTGAAGAAAGGAGCTCAGGGGCACTGTAATTCACAAACCTGCAGAGTTATAAATGACAGCTATCTTCCAAAAATATATTGAAGTAAGGCTGCCAAGAGGAGTTGAAAGCGGGGCAGAATTGCAGGAATCCGATTTCAGGAGATAGACTGGAATTGCATGTAAAGCATAGGAAAAGAGGCAGAACGTCCACAATGATACACTTGGCCAAAAAGGGCGTATGCGTTTTTTCCTGAATATATTCAGGGAAAAACGCATACGCCCTTTTTGGCCAACCAAGCAAGCTTGCAAAGGAAATCTGCACTACAATGAAGTCTCACTGCCCCCCAGTCAAAAGGGCCATCTGAAAAAAGTGTAAAATCCAGAAAGGCAGGACAGGCCATTGAGAACTGGGAGCCTTGTTATGCTGATGGGCGGGATGTAAATTGCCAGCAGCCACTCTGGAGAAGTGTATGGTGTTTCCTGAAACATCCAAAAAACAAAGCAACAGAGCCTAGGGCACTTCCACTTATGGTCCTATAGCTTAGGGAAATTAAAATCAAAAAGACACAGCCACCCCAAAGTTTGGGACGGCTCTGTTTACAAGAACCTCGTTTATGGTACAAGTTCAATATCACAGAGAGCGAAAAATGGATAAAGAAATTGTGGTACTTACGTACAATGCAATATCACTCAGCAATGAAATCTATGTCATCAGGCCCGTAGCAGCATAATGAGTGGATTCAGGTACGATGATTCTAAGTGAAATTAGTCACACAGAAAATGAAACATCATAAGATATCACTAATACATGGAATGTAAACTTGGCTACACAAGAACTGAATTACAAAACAGAACAGGGTGTCAAATGTAGAAAACCAACTTATGCTTGCTTAAGGGGACGGGTGAGTTGGGGTGCTGCATAAAACCAGAGATTGAAATGAGCACAGATACAGTTCCATAAGCCAAATATGTAATAGACAAGAGCTACTCCTTGCTCAACGAAGTGGACTCAACACCCCATATTAAACGCCTAAGAATATACCTGACTAGTAAGAATCTACCTGACTAGTAAGAATCTTAAAACCTATGGATTTATATGTCTCCGAAAGAGAATCAAGCGTGTGTACAGTGGCATAAACGCAGCAGTGATAGGATTGGTGAGGTTCGGTGAGCAAATGCAGACCCTTTGAAGTCATATTGCATGGTACCCATTCCATGGGTCTCAACTCTCCATGTTTAAGGGATTCTTCCTTCAGCTAAAACATGCATGTGGAACCCAGAGTATGATCCACGATGTGGTCGGAAAACGTGTTCAAATGTGTCTCAGTTTTCGTCCCCTGGTACTCGGGTGCAACATTCCAGACGCTTTACTAACACTCTCCCCACTTGGAGAGTCAGTGCCTTTAACCTCCTGTTTGGCCCAGTTAGCAATTTCTGCGGAAGATGAACAGGAATAGGGAGAACCAATGAGAGATTAGGTGGAGGTGTCCGGACGGGCCAATTTAACTCTCATTTCCCACCAGGAAGAGGAATTAACCAAAGGCTCAGCATGCCGTGCCGGAACCAAACTAGGGCCTGAAACAATCCTGCGGTGTTGCGGCCAGCTCACAAGAAAGCGAGTTGAAGAAAGGAGCTCAGGGGCACTGTAATTCACAAACCTGCAGAGTTATAAATGACAGCTATCTTCCAAAAATATATTGAAGTAAGGCTGCCAAGAGGAGTTGAAAGCGGGGCAGAATTGCAGGAAACCGATTTCAGGAGGTAGACTGGAATTGCATGTAAAGCATAGGAAAAGAGGCAGAACGTCCACAATGATGCACTTGGCCAAAAAGGGCGTATGCGTTTTTTCCTGAATATATTCAGGAAAAAACGCATACGCACTTTTTGGCCAACCAAGCAAGCTTGCAAAGGAAATCTGCACTACAACGAAGTCTCACTGCTCCCCGGTCAAAAGGGCCATCTGAAAAAAGTGTAAAATCCAGAAAGTCAGGACAGGCCATGGAGAACTGGGAGCCTAGTTATGCTGATGGGTGGGATGTAAATTGCCAGCAGCCACTCTGGAGAAGTGTATGGTGTTTCCTGAAACATCCAAAAAACAAAGCAACAGAGCCTAGGGCACTTCCACTTATTGTCCTATAGCTTAGGGAAATTAAAATCAAAAAGACACAGCCACCCCAAAGTTTGGGACGGCTCTGTTTACAAGAACCTCATTTACGGTACAAGTTCAATATCACAGAAAGCGAAAAATGGATAAAGAAATTGTGGTACTTACGTACAATGCAATATCACTCAGCAATGAAATCTATGTCAACAGGCCCGTAGCAGCATAATGAGTGGATTCAGGTACGATGATTCTAAGTGAAATTAGTCACACAGAAAAAGAAACATCATAAGATATCACTAATACACGGAATGTAAACTTGGCTACACAAGAACTGAATTACAAAACAGAACAGGGTGTCAAATGTAGAAAACCAACTTATGCTTGCTTAAGGGGACGGGTGAGTTGGGGTGCTGCATAAAACCAGAGATTGAAATGAGCACAGATACCGTTCCATAAGCCAAATATGTAATAGACAAGAGCTACTCCTTGCTCAACGAAGTGGACTCAACACTCCATATTAAACGCCTAAGAATCTACCTGACTAGTAAGAATCTTAAAACCTATGGATTTATATGTCTCCGAAAGAGAATCAAGCGTGTGTACAGTGGCATAAATGCAGCAGTGATAGGATTGCTGAGGTTCGGTGAGCAAATGCAGACCCTTTGAAGTCATATTGCATGGTACCCATTCCATGGGTCTCAACTCTCCCTGTTTAAGGGATTCTTCCTTCAGCTAAAACATGCATGTGGAACCCAGAGTATGATCCACCGTGTGATCGGAAAACGTGTTCAAATGTGTCTCAATTTTCGTTTCCTGGTACTCGGGTGCAACATTCCAGACGCTTTACTAACACTCTCCCCACTTGGAGAGTCAGTGCCTTTAACCTCCTGTTTGGCCCAGTTTGCAATTTCTGTGGAAAATGAACAGGAATAGGGAGAACCAATGAGAGACTAGGTGGAGGTGTCCAGACGGGCAAATTTAACTCTCATTTCCAACCAGGAAGAGGAATTAACCAAAGGCTCAGCGTGCCATGCCGGAACCACACTAGGACCAGAAGCAATCCTGCGGTGTTGCGGCCAGCTCACAAGAAAGCGAGTTGAAGAAAGGAGCTCAGGGGCACTGTAATTCACAAACCTGCAGAGTTATAAAGGACAGCTATCTTCCAAAAATATATTGAAGTAAGGCTGCCAAGAGGAGTTGAAAGGGGGGCAGAATTGCAGGAAACCGATTTCAGGAGGTAGACTGGAATTGCATGTAAAGCATAGGAAAAGAGGCAGAACGTCCACAATGATGCACTTGGCCAAAAAGGGCGTATGCGTTTTTTCCTGAATATATTCAGGAAAAAACGCATACGCCCTTTTTGGCCAACCAAGCAAGCTTGCAAAGGAAATCTGCACTACAATGAAGTCTCACTGCTCCCCGGTCAAAAGGGCCATCTGAAAAAAGTGTAAAATCCAGAAAGGCAGGACAGGCCATGGAGAACTGGGAGCCTAGTTATGCTGATGGGCAGGATGTAAATTGCCAGCAGCCACTCTGGAGAAGTGTATGGTGTTTCCTGAAACATCCAAAAAACAAAGCAACAGAGCCTAGGGCACTTCCACTTATGGTCCTATAGCTTAGGGAAATTAAAATCAAAAAGACACAGCCACCCCAAAGTTTGGGACGGCTCTGTTTACAAGAGCCTCGTTTACGGTACAAGTTCAATATCACAGAAAGCGAAAAATGGATAAAGAAATTGTGGTACTTACGTACAATGCAATATCACTCAGCAATGAAATCTATGTCATCAGGCCCGTAGCAGCATAATGAGTGGATTCAGGTACGATGATTCTAAGTGAAATTAGTCACACAGAAAAAGAAACATCATAAGATATCACTAATACACGGAATGTAAACTTGGCTACACAAGAACTGAATTACAAAACAGAACAGGGTGTCAAATGTAGAAAACCAACTTATGCTTGCTTAAGGGGACGGGTGAGTTGGGGTGCTGCATAAAACCAGAGATTGAAATGAGCACAGATACCATTCCATAAGCCAAATATGTAATAGACAAGAGCTACTCCTTGCTCAACGAAGTGGACTCAACACCCCATATTAAACGCCTAAGAATATATCTGACTAGTAAGAATCTTAAAACCTATGGATTTATACGTCTCCGAAAGAGAATCAAGCGTGTGTACAGCGGCATAAACGCAGCAGTGATAGGATTGCTGAGGTTCGGTGAGCAAAGGCAGACCCTTTGAAATCATATTGCATGGTACCCATTCCATGGGTCTCAACTCTCCCTGTTTAAGGGATTCTTCCTTCAGCTAAAACATGCATGTGGAACCCAGAGTATGATCCACCGTGTGATCGGAAAACGTGTTCAAATGTGTCTCAATTTTCTTTTCCTGGTACTCGGGTGCAACATTCCAGACGCTTTACTAACACTCTCCCCACTTGGAGAGTCAGTGCCTTTAACCTCCTGTTTGGCCCAGTTTGCAATTTCTGTGGAAAATGAACAGGAATAGGGAGAACCAATGAGAGACTAGGTGGAGGTGTCCAGACGGGCAAATTTAACTCTCATTTCCCACCAGGAAGAGGAATTAACCAAAGGCTCAGCGTGCCATGCCGGAACCACACTAGGACCAGAAGCAATCCTGCGGTGTTGCGGCCAGCTCACAAGAAAGCGAGTTGAAGAAAGGAGCTCAGGGGCACTGTAATTCACAAACCTGCAGAGTTATAAATGACAGCTATCTTCCAAATATATATTGAAGTAAGGCTGCCAAGAGGAGTTGAAAGCGGGGCAGAATTGCAGGAAACCGATTTCTGGAGGTACACTGGAATTGCATGTAAAGCATAGGAAAAGAGGCAGAACGTCCACAATGATGCACTTGGCCAAAAAGTGCGTATGCGTTTTTTCCTGAATATATTCAGGAAAAAACGCATATGCCCTTTTTGGCCAACCAAGCAAGCTTGCAAAGGAAATCTGCACTACAATGAAGTCTCACTGCCCCCCGGTCAAAAGGGCCATCTGAAAAAAGTGTAAAATCCAGAAAGGCAGGACAGGCCATGGAGAACTGGGAGCCTTGTTATGCTGATGGGCGAGATGTAAATTGCCAGCAGCCACTCTGGAGAAGTGTATGGTGTTTCCTGAAACATCCAAAAAACAAAGCAACAGAGCCTAGGGCACTTCCACTTATGGTCCTATAGCTTATGGAAATTAAAATCAAAAAGACACAGCCACCCCAAAGTTTGGGACGGCTCTGTTTACAAGAACCTCGTTTACGGTACAAGTTCAAAATCACAGAAAGCGAAAAATGGATAAAGAAATTGTGGTACTTACGTACAATGCAATATCACTCAGCAATGAAATCTATGTCATCAGGCCCGTAGCAGCATAATGAGTGGATTCAGGTACGATGATTCTAAGTGAAATTAGTCACACAGAAAAAGAAACATCATAAGATATCACTAATACACGGAATGTAAACTTGGCTACACAAGAACTGAATTACAAAACAGAACAGGGTGTCAAATGTAGAAAACCAACTTATGCTTGCTTAAGGGGACGGGTGAGTTGGGGTGCTGCATAAAACCAGAGATTGAAATGAGCACAGATACCGTTCCATAAGCCAAATATGTAATAGACAAGAGCTACTCCTTGCTCAACGAAGTGGACTCAACACCCCATATTAAACGCCTAAGAATATACCTGACTAGTAAGAATCTACCTGACTAGTAAGAATCTTAAAACCTATGGATTTATATGTCTCCGAAAGAGAATCAAGCGTGTGTACAGTGGCATAAACGCAGCAGTGATAGGATTGCTGAGGTTCGGTGAGCAAATGCAGACCCTTTGAAGTCATATTGCATGGTACCCATTCCATGGGTCTCAACTCTCCCTGTTTAAGGGATTCTTCCTTCAGCTAAAACATGCATGTGGAACCCAGAGTATGATCCACCGTGTGATCGGAAAACGTGTTCAAATGTGTCTCAATTTTCGTTTCCTGGTACTCGGGTGCAACATTCCAGACGCTTTACTAACACTCTCCCCACTTGGAGAGTCAGTGCCTTTAACCTCCTGTTTGGCCCAGTTTGCAATTTCTGTGGAAAATGAACAGGAATAGGGAGAACCAATGAGAGACTAGGTGGAGGTGTCCAGACGGGCAAATTTAACTCTCATTTCCAACCAGGAAGAGGAATTAACCAAAGGCTCAGCGTGCCATGCCGGAACCACACTAGGACCAGAAGCAATCCTGCGGTGTTGCGGCCAGCTCACAAGAAAGCGAGTTGAAGAAAGGAGCTCAGGGGCACTGTAATTCACAAACCTGCAGAGTTATAAAGGACAGCTATCTTCCAAAAATATATTGAAGTAAGGCTGCCAAGAGGAGTTGAAATGGGGGCAGAATTGCAGGAAACCGATTTCAGGAGGTAGACTGGAATTGCATGTAAAGCATAGGAAAAGAGGCAGAACGTCCACAATGATGCACTTGGCCAAAAAGGGCGTATGCGTTTTTTCCTGAATATATTCAGGAAAAAACGCATACGCCCTTTTTGGCCAACCAAGCAAGCTTGCAAAGGAAATCTGCACTACAATGAAGTCTCACTGCCCCCCGGTCAAAAGGGCCATCTGAAAAAAGTGTAAAATCCAGAAAGGCAGGACAGGCCATTGAGAACTGGGAGCCTAGTTATGCTGATGGGCGGGATGTAAATTGCCAGCAGCCACTCTGGAGAAGTGTATGGTGTTTCCTGAAACATCCAAAAAACAAAGCAACAGAGCCTAGGGCACTTCCACTTATGGTCCTATAGCTTAGGGAAATTAAAATCAAAAAGACACAGCCACCCCAAAGTTTGGGACGGCTCTGTTTACAAGAACCTCGTTTACGGTACAAGTTCAATATCACAGAAAGCGAAAAATGGATAAAGAAATTGTGGTACTTACGTACAATGCAATATCACTCAGCAATGAAATCTATGTCATCAGGCCCGTAGCAGCATAATGAGTGGATTCAGGTACGATGATTCTAAGTGAAATTAGTCACACAGAAAATGAAACATCATAAGATATCACTAATACACGGAATGTAAACTTGGCTACACAAGAACTGAATTACAAAACAGAACAGGGTGTCAAATGTAGAAAACCAACTTATGCTTGCTTAAGGGGACGGGTGAGTTGGGGTGCTGCATAAAACCAGAGATTGAAATGAGCACAGATACCGTTCCATAAGCCAAATATGTAATAGACAAGAGCTACTCCTTGCTCAACGAAGTGGACTCAACACCCCATATTAAACGCCTAAGAATATACCTGACTAGTAAGAATCTACCTGACTAGTAAGAATCTTAAAACCTATGGATTTATATGTCTCCAAAAGAGAATCAAGCGTGTGTACAGCGGCATAAACGCAGCAGTGATAGGATTGGTGAGGTTCGGTGAGCAAATGCAGACCCTTTGAAGTCATATTGCATGGTACCCATTCCATGGGTCTCAACTCTCCATGTTTAAGGGATTCTTCCTTCAGCTAAAACATGCATGTGGAACCCAGAGTATGATCCACCATGTGGTCGGAAAACGTGTTCAAATGTGTCTCAGTTTTCGTCCCCTGGTACTCGGGTGCAACATTCCAGACGCTTTACTAACACTCTCCCCACTTGGAGAGTCAGTGCCTTTAACCTCCTGTTTGGCCCAGTTAGCAATTTCTGCGGAAGATGAACAGGAATAGGGAGAACCAATGAGAGATTAGGTGGAGGTGTCCGGACGGGCCAATTTAATTCTCATTTCCCACCAGGAAGAGGAATTAACCAAAGGCTCAGCGTGCCATGCCAGAACCACACTAGGACCAGAAGCAATCCTGCGGTGTTGCGGCCAGCTCACAAGAAAGCGAGTTGAAGAAAGGAGCTCAGGGGCACTGTAATTCACAAACCTGCAGAGTTATAAAGGACAGCTATCTTCCAAGAATATATTGAAGTAAGGCTGCCAAGAGGAGTTGAAAGGGGGGCAGAATTGCAGGAAACCGATTTCAGGAGGTAGACTGGAATTGCATGTAAAGCATAGGAAAAGAGGCAGAACGTCCACAATGATACACTTGGCCAAAAAGGGCGTATGCGTTTTTTCCTGAATATATTCAGGGAAAAACGCATACGCCCTTTTTGGCCAACCAAGCAAGCTTGCAAAGGAAATCTGCACTACAATGAAGTCTCACTGTCCTCCGGTCAAAAGGGCCATCTGAAAAAAGTGTAAAATCCAGAAAGGCAGGACAGGCCATGGAGAACTGGGAGCCTAGTTATGCTGATGGGCGGGATGTAAATTGCCAGCAGCCACTCTGGAGAAGTGTATGGTGTTTCCTGAAACATCCAAAAAACAAAGCAACAGAGCCTAGGGCACTTCCACTTATGGTCCTATAGCTTAGGGAAATTAAAATCAAAAAGACACAGCCACCCCAAAGTTTGGGACGGCTCTGTTTACAAGAACCTAGTTTACGGTACAAGTTGAATATCACAGAAAGCGAAAAATGGATAAAGAAATTGTGGTACTTACGTACAATGCAATATCACTCAGCAATGAAATCTATGTCATCAGGCCCGTAGCAGCATAATGAGTGGATTCAGGTACGATGATTCTAAGTGAAATTAGTCACACAGAAAAAGAAACATCATAAGATATCACTAATACACGGAATGTAAACTTGGCTACACAAGAACTGAATTACAAAACAGAACAGGGTGTCAAATGTAGAAAACCAACTTATGCTTGCTTAAGGGGACGGGTGAGTTGGGGTGCTGCATAAAACCAGAGATTGAAATGAGCACAGATACCGTTCCATAAGCCAAATATGTAATAGACAAGAGCTACTCCTTGCGCAACGAAGTGGACTCAACACTGCATATTAAACGCCTAAGAATCTACCTGACTAGTAAGAATCTTAAAACCTATGGATTTATATGTCTCCGAAAGAGAATCAAGCGTGTGTACAGCGGCATAAACGCAGCAGTGATAGGATTGCTGAGGTTCGGTGAGCAAATGCAGACCCTTTGAAGTCATATTGCATGGTACCCATTCCATGGGTCTCAACTCTCCAGGTTTAAGGGATTCTTCCTTCAGCTAAAACATGCATGTGGAACCCAGAGTATGATCCACCGTGTGATCGGGAAACGTGTTCAAATGTGTCTCAGTTTTTGTTGCCTGGTACTCGGGTGCAACATTCCAGACGCTTTACTAACACTCTCCCCACTTGGAGAGTCAGTGCCTTTAACCTCCTGTTTGGCCCAGTTTGCAATTTCTGTGGAAAATGAACAGGAATAGGGAGAACCAATGAGAGACTAGGTGGAGGTATCCGGACGGGCAAATTTAACTCTCATTTCTCACCAGGAAGAGGAATTAACCAAAGGCTCAGCATGCCGTGCCAGAATCAAACTAGGGCCTGAAGCAATCCTGCGGTGTTGCGGCCAGCTCACAAGAAAGCGAGTTGAAGAAAGGAGCTCAGGGGCACTGTAATTCACAAACCTGCAGAGTTATAAATGACAGCTATCTTCCAAAAATATATTGAAGTAAGGCTGCCAAGAGGAGTTGAAAGCGGGGCAGAATTGCAGGAAACCGATTTCTGGAGGTACACTGGAATTGCATGTAAAGCATAGGAAAAGAGGCAGAACGTCCACAATGATGCACTTGGCCAAAAAGGGCGTATGCGTTTTTTCCTGAATATATTCAGGAAAAAACGCATACGCCCTTTTTGGCCAACCAAGCAAGCTTGCAAAGGAAATCTGCACTACAATGAAGTCTCACTGCTCCCCGGTCAAAAGGGCCATCTGAAAAAAGTGTAAAATCCAGAAAGGCAGGACAGGCCATGGAGAACTGGGAGCCTTGTTATGCTGATGGGCGGGATGTAAATTGCCAGCAGCCACTCTGGAGAAGTGTATGGTGTTTCCTGAAACATCCAAAAAACAAAGCAACAGAGCCTAGGGCACTTCCACTTATGGTCCTATAGCTTAGGGAAATTAAAATCAAAAAGACACAGCCACCCCAAAGTTTGGGACGGCTCTGTTTACAAGAACCTCGTTTACCGAACAAGTTCAATATCACAGAAAGCGAAAAATGGATAAAGAAACTGTGGTACTTACGTACAATGCAATATCACTCAGCAATGAAATCTATGTCATCAGGCCCGTAGCAGCATAATGAGTGGATTCAGGTACGATGATTCTAAGTGAAATTAGTCACACAGAAAAAGAAACATCATAAGATATCACTAATACACGGAATGTAAACTTGGCTACACAAGAACTGAATTACAAAACAGAACAGGTTGTCAAATGTAGAAAACCAACTTATGCTTGCTTAAGGGGACGGGTGAGTTGGGGTGCTGCATAAAACCAGAGATTGAAATTAGCACAGATACCATTCCATAAGCCAAATATGTAATAGACAAGAGCTACTCCTTGCTCAACGAAGTGGACTCAACACCCCATATTAAACGCCTAAGAATATACCTGACTAGTAAGAATCTACCTGACTAGTAAGAATCTTAAAACCTATGGATTTATATGTCTCCGAAAGAGAATCAAGCGTGTGTACAGTGGCATAAATGCAGCAGTGATAGGATTGCTGAGGTTCGGTGAGCAAATGCAGACCCTTTGAAGTCATATTGCATGGTACCCATTCCATGGGTCTCAACTCTCCCTGTTTAAGGGATTCTTCCTTCAGCTAAAACATGCATGTGGAACCCAGAGTATGATCCACCGTGTGATCGGAAAACGTGTTCAAATGTGTCTCAATTTTCGTTTCCTGGTACTCGGGTGCAACATTCCAGACGCTTTACTAACACTCTCCCCACTTGGAGAGTCAGTGCCTTTAACCTCCTGTTTGGCCCAGTTTGCAATTTCTGTGGAAAATGAACAGGAATAGGGAGAACCAATGAGAGACTAGGTGGAGGTGTCCAGACGGGCAAATTTAACTCTCATTTCCAACCAGGAAGAGGAATTAACCAAAGGCTCAGCGTGCCATGCCGGAACCACACTAGGACCAGAAGCAATCCTGCGGTGTTGCGGCCAGCTCACAAGAAAGCGAGTTGAAGAAAGGAGCTCAGGGGCACTGTAATTCACAAACCTGCAGAGTTATAAAGGACAGCTATCTTCCAAAAATATATTGAAGTAAGGCTGCCAAGAGGAGTTGAAAGGGGGGCAGAATTGCAGGAAACCGATTTCAGGAGGTAGACTGGAATTGCATGTAAAGCATAGGAAAAGAGGCAGAACGTCCACAATGATGCACTTGGCCAAAAAGGGCGTATGCGTTTTTTCCTGAATCAGGAAAAAACGCATACGCCCTTTTTGGCCAACCAAGCAAGCTTGCAAAGGAAATCTGCACTACAATGAAGTCTCACTGCTCCCCGGTCAAAAGGGCCATCTGAAAAAAGTGTAAAATCCAGAAAGGCAGGACAGGCCATGGAGAACTGGGAGCCTAGTTATGCTGATGGGCAGGATGTAAATTGCCAGCAGCCACTCTGGAGAAGTGTATGGTGTTTCCTGAAACATCCAAAAAACAAAGCAACAGAGCCTAGGGCACTTCCACTTATGGTCCTATAGCTTAGGGAAATTAAAATCAAAAAGACACAGCCACCCCAAAGTTTGGGACGGCTCTGTTTACAAGAGCCTCGTTTACGGTACAAGTTCAATATCACAGAAAGCGAAAAATGGATAAAGAAATTGTGGTACTTACGTACAATGCAATATCACTCAGCAATGAAATCTATGTCATCAGGCCCGTAGCAGCATAATGAGTGGATTCAGGTACGATGATTCTAAGTGAAATTAGTCACACAGAAAAAGAAACATCATAAGATATCACTAATACACGGAATGTAAACTTGGCTACACAAGAACTGAATTACAAAACAGAACAGGGTGTCAAATGTAGAAAACCAACTTATGCTTGCTTAAGGGGACGGGTGAGTTGGGGTGCTGCATAAAACCAGAGATTGAAATGAGCACAGATACCATTCCATAAGCCAAATATGTAATAGACAAGAGCTACTCCTTGCTCAACGAAGTGGACTCAACACCCCATATTAAACGCCTAAGAATATATCTGACTAGTAAGAATCTTAAAACCTATGGATTTATACGTCTCCGAAAGAGAATCAAGCGTGTGTACAGCGGCATAAACGCAGCAGTGATAGGATTGCTGAGGTTCGGTGAGCAAAGGCAGACCCTTTGAAATCATATTGCATGGTACCCATTCCATGGGTCTCAACTCTCCCTGTTTAAGGGATTCTTCCTTCAGCTAAAACATGCATGTGGAACCCAGAGTATGATCCACCGTGTGATCGGAAAACGTGTTCAAATGTGTCTCAGTTTTTGTTGCCTGGTACTCGGGTGCAACATTCCAGACGCTTTACTAACACTCTCCCCACTTGGAGAGTCAGTGCCTTTAACCTCCTGTTTGGCCCAGTTTGCAATTTCTGTGGAAAATGAACAGGAATAGGGAGGACCAATGAGAGACTAGGTGGAGGTGTCCAGACGGGCAAATTTAACTCTCATTTCCCACCAGGAAGAGGAATTAACCAAAGGCTCAGCGTGCCATGCCGGAACCACACTAGGACCAGAAGCAATCCTGCGGTGTTGCGGCCAGCTCACAAGAAAGCGAGTTGAAGAAAGGAGCTCAGGGGCACTGTAATTCACAAACCTGCAGAGTTATAAATGACAGCTATCTTCCAAATATATATTGAAGTAAGGCTGCCAAGAGGAGTTGAAAGCGGGGCAGAATTGCAGGAAACCGATTTCTGGAGGTACACTGGAATTGCATGTAAAGCATAGGAAAAGAGGCAGAACGTCCACAATGATGCACTTGGCCAAAAAGTGCGTATGCGTTTTTTCCTGAATATATTCAGGAAAAAACGCATATGCCCTTTTTGGCCAACCAAGCAAGCTTGCAAAGGAAATCTGCACTACAATGAAGTCTCACTGCCCCCCGGTCAAAAGGGCCATCTGAAAAAAGTGTAAAATCCAGAAAGGCAGGACAGGCCATGGAGAACTGGGAGCCTTGTTATGCTGATGGGCGAGATGTAAATTGCCAGCAGCCACTCTGGAGAAGTGTATGGTGTTTCCTGAAACATCCAAAAAACAAAGCAACAGAGCCTAGGGCACTTCCACTTATGGTCCTATAGCTTAGGGAAATTAAAATCAAAAAGACACAGCCACCCCAAAGTTTGGGACGGCTCTGTTTACAAGAACCTCGTTTACGGTACAAGTTCAATATCACAGAAAGCGAAAAATGGATAAAGAAATTGTGGTACTTACGTACAATGCAATATCACTCAGCAATGAAATCTATGTCATCAGGCCCGTAGCAGCATAATGAGTGGATTCAGGTACGATGATTCTAAGTGAAATTAGTCACACAGAAAAAGAAACATCATAAGATATCACTAATACACGGAATGTAAACTTGGCTACACAAGAACTGAATTACAAAACAGAACAGGGTGTCAAATGTAGAAAACCAACTTATGCTTGCTTAAGGGGACGGGTGAGTTGGGGTGCTGCATAAAACCAGAGATTGAAATGAGCACAGATACCGTTCCATAAGCCAAATATGTAATAGACAAGAGCTACTCCTTGCTCAACGAAGTGGACTCAACACCCCATATTAAACGCCTAAGAATATACCTGACTAGTAAGAATCTACCTGACTAGTAAGAATCTTAAAACCTATGGATTTATATGTCTCCGAAAGAGAATCAAGCGTGTGTACAGTGGCATAAACGCAGCAGTGATAGGATTGCTGAGGTTCGGTGAGCAAATGCAGACCCTTTGAAGTCATATTGCATGGTACCCATTCCATGGGTCTCAACTCTCCCTGTTTAAGGGATTCTTCCTTCAGCTAAAACATGCATGTGGAACCCAGAGTATGATCCACCGTGTGATCGGAAAACGTGTTCAAATGTGTCTCAATTTTCGTTTCCTGGTACTCGGGTGCAACATTCCAGACGCTTTACTAACACTCTCCCCACTTGGAGAGTCAGTGCCTTTAACCTCCTGTTTGGCCCAGTTTGCAATTTCTGTGGAAAATGAACAGGAATAGGGAGAACCAATGAGAGACTAGGTGGAGGTGTCCAGACGGGCAAATTTAACTCTCATTTCCCACCAGGAAGAGGAATTAACCAAAGGCTCAGCATGCCGTGCCAGAATCAAACTAGGGCCTGAAGCAATCCTGCGGTGTTGCGGCCAGCTCACAAGAAAGCGAGTTGAAGAAAGGAGCTCAGGGGCACTGTAATTCACAAACCTGCAGAGTTATAAATGACAGCTATCTTCCAAAAATATATTGAAGTAAGGCTGCCAAGAGGAGTTGAAAGCGGGGCAGAATTGCAGGAAACCGATTTCTGGAGGTACACTGGAATTGCATGTAAAGCATAGGAAAAGAGGCAGAACGTCCACAATGATGCACTTGGCCAAAAAGGGCGTATGCGTTTTTTCCTGAATATATTCAGGAAAAAACGCATACGCCCTTTTTGGCCAACCAAGCAAGCTTGCAAAGGAAATCTGCACTACAATGAAGTCTCACTGCTCCCCGGTCAAAAGGGCCATCTGAAAAAAGTGTAAAATCCAGAAAGGCAGGACAGGCCATGGAGAACTGGGAGCCTTGTTATGCTGATGGGCGGGATGTAAATTGCCAGCAGCCACTCTGGAGAAGTGTATGGTGTTTCCTGAAACATCCAAAAAACAAAGCAACAGAGCCTAGGGCACTTCCACTTATGGTCCTATAGCTTAGGGAAATTAAAATCAAAAAGACACAGCCACCCCAAAGTTTGGGAGGGCTCTGTTTACAAGAACCTCGTTTACCGAACAAGTTCAATATCACAGAAAGCGAAAAATGGATAAAGAAACTGTGGTACTTACGTACAATGCAATATCACTCAGCAATGAAATCTATGTCATCAGGCCCGTAGCAGCATAATGAGTGGATTCAGGTACGATGATTCTAAGTGAAATTAGTCACACAGAAAAAGAAACATCATAAGATATCACTAATACACGGAATGTAAACTTGGCTACACAAGAACTGAATTACAAAACAGAACAGGGTGTCAAATGTAGAAAACCAACTTATGCTTGCTTAAGGGGACGGGTGAGTTGGGGTGCTGCATAAAACCAGAGATTGAAATTAGCACAGATACCATTCCATAAGCCAAATATGTAATAGACAAGAGCTACTCCTTGCTCAACGAAGTGGACTCAACACCCCATATTAAACGCCTAAGAATATACCTGACTAGTAAGAATCTACGTGACTAGTAAGAATCTTAAAACCTATGGATTTATATGTCTCCGAAAGAGAATCAAGCGTGTGTACAGTGGCATAAATGCAGCAGTGATAGGATTGCTGAGGTTCGGTGAGCAAATGCAGACCCTTTGAAGTCATATTGCATGGTACCCATTCCATGGGTCTCAACTCTCCCTGTTTAAGGGATTCTTCCTTCAGCTAAAACATGCATGTGGAACCCAGAGTATGATCCACCGTGTGATCGGAAAACGTGTTCAAATGTGTCTCAATTTTCGTTTCCTGGTACTCGGGTGCAACATTCCAGACGCTTTACTAACACTCTCCCCACTTGGAGAGTCAGTGCCTTTAACCTCCTGTTTGGCCCAGTTTGCAATTTCTGTGGAAAATGAACAGGAATAGGGAGAACCAATGAGAGACTAGGTGGAGGTGTCCAGACGGGCAAATTTAACTCTCATTTCCAACCAGGAAGAGGAATTAACCAAAGGCTCAGCGTGCCATGCCGGAACCACACTAGGACCAGAAGCAATCCTGCGGTGTTGCGGCCAGCTCACAAGAAAGCGAGTTGAAGAAAGGAGCTCAGGGGCACTGTAATTCACAAACCTGCAGAGTTATAAAGGACAGCTATCTTCCAAAAATATATTGAAGTAAGGCTGCCAAGAGGAGTTGAAAGGGGGGCAGAATTGCAGGAAACCGATTTCAGGAGGTAGACTGGAATTGCATGTAAAGCATAGGAAAAGAGGCAGAACGTCCACAATGATGCACTTGGCCAAAAAGGGCGTATGCGTTTTTTCCTGAATATATTCAGGGAAAAACGCATACGCCCTTTTTGGCCAACCAAGCAAGCTTGCAAAGGAAATCTGCACTACAATGAAGTCTCACTGTCCCCCGGTCAAAAGGGCCATCTGAAAAAAGTGTAAAATCCAGAAAGGCAGGACAGGCCATGGAGAACTGGGAGCCTAGTTATGCTGATGGGCGGGATGTAAATTGCCAGCAGCCACTCTGGAGAAGTGTATGGTGTTTCCTGAAACATCCAAAAAACAAAGCAACAGAGCCTAGGGCACTTCCACTTATGGTCCTATAGCTTAGGGAAATTAAAATCAAAAAGACACAGCCACCCCAAAGTTTGGGACGGCTCTGTTTACAAGAACCTCGTTTACGGTACAAGTTGAATATCACAGAAAGCGAAAAATGGATAAAGAAACTGTGGTACTTACGTACAATGCAATATCACTCAGCAATGAAATCTATGTCATCAGGCCCGTAGCAGCATAATGAGTGGATTCAGGTACGATGATTCTAAGTGAAATTAGTCACACAGAAAAAGAAACATCATAAGATATCACTAATACACGGAATGTAAACTTGGCTACACAAGAACTGAATTACAAAACAGAACAGGGTGTCAAATGTAGAAAACCAACTTATGCTTGCTTAAGGGGACGGGTGAGTTGGGGTGCTGCATAAAACCAGAGATTGAAATGAGCACAGATACCGTTCCATAAGCCAAATATGTAATAGACAAGAGCTACTCCTTGCGCAACGAAGTGGACTCAACACTGCATATTAAACGCCTAAGAATCTACCTGACTAGTAAGAATCTTAAAACCTATGGATTTATATGTCTCCGAAAGAGAATCAAGCGTGTGTACAGTGGCATAAATGCAGCAGTGATAGGATTGCTGAGGTTCGGTGAGCAAATGCAGACCCTTTGAAGTCATATTGCATGGTACCCATTCCATGGGTCTCAACTCTCCCTGTTTAAGGGATTCTTCCTTCAGCTAAAACATGCATGTGGAACCCAGAGTATGATCCACCGTGTGATCGGAAAACGTGTTCAAATGTGTCTCAATTTTCGTTTCCTGGTACTCGGGTGCAACATTCCAGATGCTTTACTAACACTCTCCCCACTTGGAGAGTCAGTGCCTTTAACCTCCTGTTTGGCCCAGTTAGCAATTTCTGCGGAAGATGAACAGGAATAGGGAGAACCAATGAGAGATTAGGTGGAGGTGTCCGGACGGGCCAATTTAACTCTCATTTCCCACCAGGAAGAGGAATTAACCAAAGGCTCAGCATGCCGTGCCGGAACCAAACTAGGGCCTGAAGCAATCCTGCGGTGTTGCGGCCAGCTCAGAAGAAAGCGAGTTGAAGAAAGGAGCTCAGGGGCACTGTAATTCACAAACCTGCAGACTTATAAAGGACAGCTATCTTCCAAAAATATATTGAATTAGGATGCCAAGAGGAGTTGAAAGCAGGGCAGAATTGCAGGAAACCGATTTCAGGAGGTAGACTGGAATTGCATGTAAAGCATAGGAAAAGAGGCAGAACGTCCACAATGATGCACTTGGCCAAAAAGGGCGTATGCGTTTTTTCCTGAATATATTCAGGAAAAAACGCATACGCCCTTTTTGGCCAACCAAGCAAGCTTGCAAAGGAAATCTGCACTACAATGAAGTCTCACTGCCCCCCGGTCAAAAGGGCCATCTGAAAAAAGTGTAAAATCCAGAAAGGCAGGACAGGCCATGGAGAACTGGGAGCCTGGGAGCCTAGTTATGCTGATGGGCGGGATGTAAATTGCCAGCAGCCACTCTGGAGAAGTGTATGGTGTTTCCTGAAACATCCAAAAAACAAAGCAACAGAGCCTAGGGCACTTCCACTTATGGTCCTATAGCTTAGGGAAATTAAAATCAAAAAGACACAGCCACCCCAAAGTTTGGGATGGCTCTGTTTACAAGAACCTCGTTTACGGTACAAGTTCAATATCACAGAAAGCGAAAAATGGATAAAGAAATTGTGGTACTTACGTACAATGCAATATCACTCAGCAATGAAATCTATGTCAACAGGCCCGTAGCAGCATAATGAGTGGATTCAGGTATGATGATTCTAACTGAAATTAGTCACACAGAAAAAGAAACATCATAAGATATCACTAATACACGGAATGTAAACTTGGCTACACAAGAACTGAATTACAAAACAGAACAGGGTGTCAAATGTAGAAAACCAACTTATGCTTGCTTAAGGGGACGGGTGAGTTGGGGTGCTGCATAAAACCAGAGATTGAAATGAGCACAGATACCATTCCATAAGCCAAATATGTAATAGACAAGAGCTACTCCTTGCTCAACGAAGTGGACTCAACACTCCATATTAAACGCCTAAGAATCTACCTGACTAGTAAGAATCTTAAAACCTATGGATTTATATGTCTCCGAAAGAGAATCAAGCGTGTGTACAGCGGCATAAACGCAGCAGTGATAGGATTCGTGAGGTTCGGTGAGCAAATGCAGACCCTTTGAAGTCATATTGTATGGTACCCATTCCATGGGTCTCAACTCTCCCTGTTTAAGGGATTCTTCCTTCAGCTAAAACATGCATGTGGAACCCAGAGTATGATCCACCGTGTGATCGGAAAACGTGTTCAAATGTGTCTCAGTTTTCGTCCCCTGGTACTCGGGTGCAACATTCCAGACGCTTTACTAACACTCTCCCCACTTGGAGAGTCAGTGCCTTTAACCTCCTGTTTGGCCCAGTTTGCAATTTCTGTGGAAAATGAACAGGAATAGGGAGAACCAATGAGAGACTAGGTGGAGGTGTCCGGACGGGCAAATTTAACTCTCATTTCCCACCAGGAAGAGGAATTAACCAAAGGCTCCGCGTGCCATGCTGGAACTAAATTAGGGCCTGAGGAGATCCTGCGGTGTTGCGGCCAGCTCACAAGAAAGCGAGTTGAAGAAAGGAGCTCAGGGGCACTGTAATTCAGAAACCTTCGGAGTTATAAATGACAACTATCATCCAAAATTATGCTGAAGTAAGGCTGCGAAGAGGACTTGAATGCAGGGCAGAATTGCTGGAAATTGATTTCAAAACGTACACGGGAGTAGCTCTTAAAGCATAGGAAAAGAGACAGAACTTGGAAAATAATGCACTTGGCAAAAAAGGGCATATGTGTTTTATCCAGAGCTCTCATAACTGAGGGGAGGAGATTCCCAGCAGGCTCCAACTGCCACCTGAGGGCTCACATTGCCAAGGCAACGTTAGCATGCCAGGCAGGAGTTACCTCACAGCAGAGGTCCCACCTCACAGAAGGGTGAGAAACCCAGCCAACATCAGACTCTCACCAGAGGGCCCACATCACCAAGGGGATGGGAACCAGGCAGGAGTGTCTTCACATCAGTGGGGCCACATCATCGAAAGCTGAGGTACTCAGCACATGTGTCCTCAAACCAGAGGACCCACATCACCAAGGACCTCGGAGTGAGGCAGGCAGGAGTAGCCTCACAACACTGGGCACATAGAATAAAAAAGTGAGGAATCCAGCAGTTGGAACCTCCCAGCAGGCGGCCCAGAGCACCGAGGCTATGGGATCCAGGCCACAGTGAACTCACAGAAGAGGGCCCATGTCATGAAACTGAGCAACCCAGCCATTGGGACCTCAGAGCAGGAGGCCCACATCCCCATGGGGATGGAATTCTGGTAGGAGTGTCCTCGCACCACTGAGAACGTATCAGAAAATTTTGGGCGACCAGCAGTTAGGGCCTGGCGCCAGAGGACCCTCATCACCAAGGGAAGGAGGCTCCCAGCAGGCTCCAACTGCCACCAGAGGGCTGACGTCGCCAAGGCGATGTGTGCCAACCAGGCACGAATGACCTCACAGCAGAGGGTCCACCTCAGAGAAGTGTGACGAACCCAGTCAGGATCAGACTCGCACCAGAGGGCCCACATCACCAAATGGATTGGAACCAGGCAGGAGTGTCCTCACATGAGTAGGGCCACATCATCTAAAGGTGAGGAACCCAGAACATGTGGCTTCAAACCATAGGACACCCATCACCAAGGGGCTGGGAGTGAGGCAGGCAGGAGGAGCCTCATAACAGAGGGCCCAAAAATAAGAAAGGTGAGGAATCCAGCAGTTGGAACCTCCCAGCAGGCGGCCCAGAGCACAGAGGCTAGAGGAACCAGGCCAGAGTGAACTAACACCAGACAGCCCACATCATGAAACTGTGAGCAACCCAGACATTGGGACCTCAGAGCAGAAGGCCCACATCCCCATGGTGATGGGAACATGACAGGAGTGTCCTGGCATCACTGGGCTCACATCAGAAAACGTGGGGTGCTCAGAAGTTAGGGCCTGACGCTAGAGGGCACTCATCACCGAGAGGAGGAGGCTCCCAGCAGGCTCCAGCTGCCACCAGAGGGCCAACGTCGCCAAGGCGATGTGTGCCAGCCTGGCAGGAGTGACCTCACAGCAGAGGGCCCACCTCACAGAAGGGTGAGGAACACAGCCAGGATCAGACTCTCACCAGAGGGCCCACATCACCAAGGGGATGGGAACCAGGCAGGAGTGTCCCCACACCAGTGGGACAACATCATCGAAAGGTGAGGATCCCAGCACATGTGTCCTCAAACCAGAGGAACCACATCACCAAGGGGTTCGGAATGAGGCTGGCAGGACTGGCCTCACAACACAGGGTCCATAGAATATAAAAGTTGAGGAATCCAGCAGTTGGAACCTCCCAGCAAGTGGCCCAGAGCACCGAGGCTATGGGATCCAGGCCGCAGTGAACTCACAGCAGAGGGCCCACATCATGAACCTGTGAGCAGCCCAGCTGTTGGGACCTCAGAACAGAAGGCCCACATCCCCATTGGGATGGGAACCTGGCAGGAGTGGCTTTGCACAACTTAGCACATATCAGAAAATGTTAGGAGCCCAGCAGTTAGGGCCTGATGCCAGGGGGCCCTCATAACTGAGGGGAGGAGACTCCCAGCAGGTTCCAACTGCCAACAGAGGGCCCACGTCTACAAGGTGGCATGCACCAGCCAGGCAGTAGTGACCTCACAGCAGAGGGCCTATCTCACAGAAGGGTGAGGAACCGAGGCAGGATGAGACTCTCACCAGAGGGCCCACAACACCAAGGGGATGGGAACCAGTCAGGACTGTCCTCCCACCAGTGGGACCACATCATCGAAAGGTGAGGAACCCAGCACATGTGGCCTCATATCAGAGGACATACATCACAAAGGGGATGGGAGTGAGGCAGGTAGGAGTAGCCTAAAAACAGAGGGCCCAAAGAATAAAAAAAGTGAGGAATCCAGCATTTGGAACCTCCCAGCAGGCGGCCGAGAGCACAGAAGCTATGGGATGCAGGCAGGAGTTAACTAACACCAGAGAGCCCACATCATGAAACTGTGAGCAACCCAGGCATTGGGACCTCAGAGCAGAAAGCCCACATCCCCATGGGGATGGGAACCTGACAGGAGTGTCCTGGCATCACTGGGCTCACATCAGAAAACGTGGGGAGCCCAGCAGTTAGAGCCTGATGCTAGAGGGCCATCATCACCGAGGGCAGGAGGCTCCCAGCAGGTTCCATGTGCCAACAGAGGGCCCACGTCGCCAAGGTGATGTGTGCAAGTCAGGAAGGATTGACCTCACAGCAGAGGGCCTACCTCACAGAAGAGTGAGGAACTCAGCCAGGATAAGACTGTCACCAGAAGGCCCACATCACCAAGGGGATGGGAACCAGGCAGGAGTGTCCTCACACCAGTGGGGCCACATCATTGAAAGTTGCCTAACCCAGCACATGTGGCCTCAAACCAGAAGACCCACATCACGAAGGGGTTGCGAGTGAGGCAGGCAGGAGGAGCATCACAACACAGGACCCATAGAATACAAAAGTTGAGGAATCGAGCAGTTGGAACCTCCCAGCAGGCAGCCAAGACCACAGAGGCTATGGGATCCAGGCCACAGTGAACTAACACCAGAGAGCCCACATCATGAAATTGTGATCAACCCAGCCGTTGGAACCTCAGAGCAGAAGGCCCACATCCCCATGGGGATGGGAACCTAAGAGGAGTGCTTGAGCAACACTGGGCTCACTAAGAAAAGTTGGGGAGCCCAGCAGTTAGGGCCTGACATCAGAGGGCCCTCATCACAGAGCTGAGGAGGCTCCCAGCAGGGTCCAATTGCCACCAGAGGGCTCATGTCAACAAGGCGAGGTGAGCAACCCAGGCAAGAGTTACCTGATAGTAGAGGGCCCACCTCACAGATGGGTGAGGAACCCAGCCAGGATCAGACTCTCACCAGAGGGCCCACATCACAAAGGGGATGGGACCCAGTCAGGATTATCCTCACACCAGTGGGGCCTCATCATCTTAAGGTGAGGAACCCAGCACATGTGTCCTCAAACCAGAGGACCCACATCACCAAGGGCCTTGGAGTGAGGCAGGCAGGAGTAGCCTCACAACACAGGGCACATAATATAAAAAACGTGAGGATTCCAGCATTTAGACCTTCCAGCAGGCGGCCCAGAACACCGAGGCTATGGGATCCAGGCCACAGTGAACTCACAGCAGAGGGCCCACATCACAAAACTGTGAGCAACCCAGGAGTTGAGACCTCAGCGCAGAAAGCCCACATCCCCATGGGGATGGGAACCTGACAGGAGTGTCCTGGCATCACTGGGCTCACATCAGAAAACGTGGGGAGCCCAGCAGTTAGAGCCTGATGCTAGAGGGCCATCATCACCGAGGGCAGGAGGCTCCCAGCAGGTTCCATGTGCCAACAGAGGGCCCACGTCGCCAAGGTGATGTGTGCAAGTCAGGCAGGATTGACCTCACAGCAGAGGGCCTACCTCACAGAAGAGTGAGGAACTCAGCCAGGATAAGACTGTCACCAGAAGGCCCACATCACCAAGGGGATGGGAACCAGGCAGGAGTGTCCTCACACCAGTGGGGCCACATCATTGAAAGTTGCCTAACCCAGCACATGTGGCCTCAAACCAGAAGACCCACATCACGAAGGGGTTGTGAGTGAGGCAGGCAGGAGGAGCATCACAACACAGGACCCATAGAATACAAAAGTTGAGGAATCGAGCAGTTAGAACCTCCCAGCAGGCAGCCAAGACCACAGAGGCTATGGGATCCAGGCCACAGTGAACTAACACCAGAGAGCCCACATCATGAAATTGTGATCAACCCAGCCGTTGGAACCTCAGAGCAGAAGGCCCACATCCCCATGGGGATGGGAACCTAAGAGGAGTGCTTGAGCAACACTGGGCTCACTAAGAAAAGTTGGGGAGCCCAGCAGTTAGGGCCTGACATCAGAGGGCCCTCATCACAGAGCTGAGGAGGCTCCCAGCAGGGTCCAATTGCCACCAGAGGGCTCATGTCAACAAGGCGAGGTGAGCAACCCAGGCAAGAGTTACCTGATAGTAGAGGGCCCACCTCACAGATGGGTGAGGAACCCAGCCAGGATCAGACTCTCACCAGAGGGCCCACATCACAAAGGGGATGGGACCCAGTCAGGATTATCCTCACACCAGTGGGGCCTCATCATCTTAAGGTGAGGAACCCAGCACATGTGTCCTCAAACCAGAGGACCCACATCACCAAGGGCCTTGGAGTGAGGCAGGCAGGAGTAGCCTCACAACACAGGGCACATAATATAAAAAACGTGAGGATTCCAGCATTTAGACCTTCCAGCAGGCGGCCCAGAACACCGAGGCTATGGGATCCAGGCCACAGTGAACTCACAGCAGAGGGCCCACATCACAAAACTGTGAGCAACCCAGGAGTTGAGACCTCAGCGCAGAAGGACCACATCCCCATGGGAATGGGAACCTGGCTGGAGTGTCCTCGCACCACTGGGCGCACATCAGAAAATGTGGGGAGCCCACCATTTAGGGCCTGACGCCAGAGGGCCGTCATCACCGAGAGGAGGAGGCGCCCTGCACGCTCCAACTGCCACCAGAGGGCTCACGTCTCCAAGGTGACGTGTGCCAGCCAGGCAGGAGTGACCTCACAGCAGAGGGCCTACCTCACAGAACGTTGAGGAACCCAGCCAGGATTAGACTCTCGCCAGAGGGCCCACCTCACCAAGGGGATGGGAACCAGTCAGGACTGTCCTCCCACCAGTGGGACCACATCATCGAAAGGTGAGGAACCCAGCACATGTGGCCTCATATCAGAGGACATACATCACAAAGGGGATGGGAGTGAGGCAGGTAGGAGTAGCCTAAAAACAGAGGGCCCAAAGAATAAAAAAAGTGAGGAATCCAGCATTTGGAACCTCCCAGCAGGCGGCCGAGAGCACAGAAGCTATGGGATGCAGGCAGGAGTTAACTAACACCAGAGAGCCCACATCATGAAACTGTGAGCAACCCAGGCATTGGGACCTCAGAGCAGAAAGCCCACATCCCCATGGGGATGGGAACCTGACAGGAGTGTCCTGGCATCACTGGGCTCACATCAGAAAACGTGGGGAGCCCAGCAGTTAGAGCCTGATGCTAGAGGGCCATCATCACCGAGGGCAGGAGGCTCCCAGCAGGTTCCATGTGCCAACAGAGGGCCCACGTCGCCAAGGTGATGTGTGCAAGTCAGGCAGGATTGACCTCACAGCAGAGGGCCTACCTCACAGAAGAGTGAGGAACTCAGCCAGGATAAGACTGTCACCAGAAGGCCCACATCACCAAGGGGATGGGAACCAGGCAGGAGTGTCCTCACACCAGTGGGGCCACATCATTGAAAGTTGCCTAACCCAGCACATGTGGCCTCAAACCAGAAGACCCACATCACGAAGGGGTTGCGAGTGAGGCAGGCAGGAGGAGCATCACAACACAGGACCCATAGAATACAAAAGTTGAGGAATCGAGCAGTTGGAACCTCCCAGCAGGCAGCCAAGACCACAGAGGCTATGGGATCCAGGCCACAGTGAACTAACACCAGAGAGCCCACATCATGAAATTGTGATCAACCCAGCCGTTGGAACCTCAGAGCAGAAGGCCCACATCCCCATGGGGATGGGAACCTAAGAGGAGTGCTTGAGCAACACTGGGCTCACTAAGAAAAGTTGGGGAGCCCAGCAGTTAGGGCCTGACATCAGAGGGCCCTCATCACAGAGCTGAGGAGGCTCCCAGCAGGGTCCAATTGCCACCAGAGGGCTCATGTCAACAAGGCGAGGTGAGCAACCCAGGCAAGAGTTACCTGATAGTAGAGGGCCCACCTCACAGATGGGTGAGGAACCCAGCCAGGATCAGACTCTCACCAGAGGGCCCACATCACAAAGGGGATGGGACCCAGTCAGGATTATCCTCACACCAGTGGGGCCTCATCATCTTAAGGTGAGGAACCCAGCACATGTGTCCTCAAACCAGAGGACCCACATCACCAAGGGCCTTGGAGTGAGGCAGGCAGGAGTAGCCTCACAACACAGGGCACATAATATAAAAAACGTGAGGATTCCAGCATTTAGACCTTCCAGCAGGCGGCCCAGAACACCGAGGCTATGGGATCCAGGCCACAGTGAACTCACAGCAGAGGGCCCACATCACAAAACTGTGAGCAACCCAGGAGTTGAGACCTCAGCGCAGAAGGACCACATCCCCATGGGAATGGGAACCTGGCTGGAGTGTCCTCGCACCACTGGGCGCACATCAGAAAATGTGGGGAGCCCACCATTTAGGGCCTGACGCCAGAGGGCCGTCATCACCGAGAGGAGGAGGCGCCCTGCACGCTCCAACTGCCACCAGAGGGCTCACGTCTCCAAGGTGACGTGTGCCAGCCAGGCAGGAGTGACCTCACAGCAGAGGGCCTACCTCACAGAACGTTGAGGAACCCAGCCAGGATTAGACTCTCGCCAGAGGGCCCACCTCACCAAGGGGATGGGAACCAGGCAGGAGTGTCCTCACACGAGTGGGGTCACATCATCGAAAGGTGAGGAACGCAGCACATGTGGCCTCAAGCCATAGGACAGTCATCACCAAGGGGCTGGCAGTGAGGCAGGCAGGAGGAGCCTCACAACAGAGGGCACATAGAATAAAAAAGTTGAGGAATCCAGCAGTTGGAACCTCCCAGCAGGCGGCTCAGAGCACCGATGATAAGGGATCCTTGCCAGAGTGAACTCACAGCAGAGGGCCCACATCATGGTACTGTGAGCAAGCCAGCCGTTTTGACCTCAGAGCAGAAGGCCCATATCGCCATGGGGATGGGAACCTGGCAAGAGTCTCCTCACTCACTTGGCGCACATCAGAAAATGTGGGGAGCCCAGCAGTTATGGCCTAAGGCAAGAGGGCCCTCATCACCGAGGGGAGGAGGATCCCAGCACACTCCAACTGCCACCAGAGGGCCCACGTCGCCAAGGTGACGTGTGCCAGACAGGCATGATTGACCTCACAGCAGAGGGCCCACCTCACAGAAGGGTGAGGAACCCAGCCAGGATCAGACTCTCACCTGAGGGCCCACATCAGCAAGGGGATGGGAACCAGTCAGGACTGTCTTCCCTCCAGTGGGGTCACATCATCGAAAGGTGCGGAACCCAGCACATGTGGCCTCAAATCAGAGGACACATATCACAAAGGGAATGGGAGTGAGGCAGGCAGGAGTAGCCTAAAAACAGAGGGCCCAAAGAATAAGAAAGGTGAGGAATCCAGCAGTTGGAACCTCCCAGCAGGCGGCCCAGAGCACAGAAGCTATGGGATGCAGGCAGGAGTGAACTAACAGCAGAGAGCCCACATCATGAAACTGTGAGCAACCCAGGCTTTGGGACCTCAGAGCAGAAGGCCCACAACCCCATGGAGATGGGATCCTAAGAGGAGTGCCAAAGCATCACCGGGCTCCCTAAGAAAAGTTGGTGAGTCCAGCAGTTAGGGCCTGACGCAAGAGGTTCCTCATCACCGGGGGGAGGAGATTCCCAGCACGCTCCAACTGCCACCACACGGCTGACTTCACCAAGGCAATGTGTGCCAGCCATGCAGGAGTGACCTATCAGCAGAGGGTCTCCCTCACAGGTGGGTGAGGAACAAAGCCAGGAACAGACTCTCACCAGGGGGTCCACATAACCACGTGGATGAGAACCAAGCAGGAGTGTCCTCACACTAGTGGGGCCACATCATTGAAAGGTGAGGAACCCAGCAAAAGTGGCCACAAACCAGAGGACCCATATCACCAAGGGGTTGAGAGTGAGGTAGGTGTCTGGACGGGCATATTTAACACTCATTTCCCACCAGGAAGAGGAATTAACCAAAGGCTCAGCGTGCCCTGCCAGAAGCAGATTAGGGCCTGAAGCAGTCTTGCGGGTTTGCGGCCAGCTCACAAGAAAGCGAGTTGAAGAAAGGAGCTCAGGGGCCCTGTAATTCACAAACCTGCAGAGTTATAAATGACAGATAACGTCCAAAAATATATTGAAGTAAGGCTGCGAAGAGGACTTGAAAGCGGGGCAGAATTGCAGGAAACCGATTTCAGGAGGTAGACTGGATTTGCATTTAAAGCATAGGAAAAGAGGCAGAACATCGACAATGATGCACTTGGCAACAAAGGGCGTATGAGTTTGTTCCTGAATATATTCAGGAAAAAACACATACGCCCTTTTTGGCAAACCAAGCAAGCTTGCAATGGAAATCCGAACTACTATGAAGTGTCACTTCCCCCCGGTCTAAAGGGCCACTGAGAAAAGTGTAAAATCCAGAAAGGCAAGACAGGCCATGGGGAAAAAGGAGCCTTGTTATGCTTATGGGCGGGATGTACATTGCCAACAGCCACTCTGGAGAAGTGTATGGTGTTTCCTGATACATCTGAAAAACAAAGCAACAGAATCTAGGGCATTTCCACTTATGGTCCTATAGCTTAGGGAAATTAAAATCAAAAAGACACAGCCACCCCAAAATTTACAACGGCTCTGTTTACAGGAGCCTCTTCTACAGTACAAGTTAAATATCCCAGAGAACAAATAATTGATAAAGAAGTTGCGGTACTTATGTACAACAGAATACCACTCAGCAATGAAATCTGTGTCACCAGGCCTGTACCAGCATAATGAGTGGATTGAGGCATGATGATTCTAAGTGAAATAAGTCACACAGAAAAAGAAACATCATAAGGTATCACTAATGCACGGAATGTAAACTTGGCTACACATGAACTGAATTACAAAACAGAACAGGGTCTCAAGTTTAGAAAACCAACTTATGCTTGCTTAAGGGGAAAGGTGAGTTGGGGTGCTGCATAAAACCAGAGTTTGAAATTAGCACAGATACCGTTCCATAAGCCAAATATGTAATAGACAAGACCTACCCGTTGCTCAACGAAATGGACTCAACAATGAGGTATCACCTCACACCTGTTAGAATGGGCATCATCTGAAAATCTACAAACAACAAATGCTGGAAAGGGTGTGGAGAAAAGGAACACTCTTCCACTATTGTTGGGAATATAAATTGATACAGTCACTATGGAGAACAATATGGAGTTTCTTAAGAAACTAATAATAGAATTACCATATGATACAGCAATCCCAGGACTGGACATATACTCAGACAAAACCATAAATCAAAAAGAGACATTCACCGCAATGTTCATTGCATCACTATTTACAATATCGAGGTAATGGAAGCAACCTAAATGCCCACAGACAGACGAATGCATAAAGCTGTGGTACATATATAAAATGGAATATTACTAAGCCATGAAAGGAATGAAATTGGGTCATTTGTAGAGACGTCGATGGATCTAGAGACTGTCCTACAGAGTGAAGTAAGTCAGAAAGAGAAAAACAAATCTTGTATATTCATGCATATATGTGGAACCTAGAAAAACTGTACAGATTAACCGTTTTGCAAGGCATAAATAGAGCAACAGATGTAGACAACAATCGTATGGACAACAAGGGGGGAAAGCTCTTGGAGGGGTGGTGGTGGGAGGAGTTGAGAGATTGGGATTGGCATGTAAACATTTATATGTATAAAATAGATAACCAATGAGAACCTGCTGTATAAAAATATAAAATAAAATTCAAAATTAAAAAGAAATAAAATTTAAAAAATAAAACAGAAAAAACAATTATTCCCTTCACATACATGTATTTATATGAATAAATTATTTCCATGCTTATATCTGTAAATACAAAAAAGAGGAATAAAATCTACCTTGAACCAAAAACGAAAAAGAGAAAAAAAAAACAGAACCCACCAGTTACTCAGAGGAAAACCGTATCAGGGCACTTGCTCCAGTTGTAAACAATTCTGAAGTTGGTCAGTGGTGGGGAATCGTCTCCCATTCAGCCAGCAGCCCCCACACAACAAGCGTCCTCATTGCAAAGCTGGGGCACCGTGCCGAGGCATCTGTGAGTAAACGTGAGCTGAGCCCCAGGCCACTTGCTGCTGAACTGTTCCCACCCTTCCCAGGTAAAACACCTGAATATATACAAGGACTTGAAAGCCTAGAGGAAGGGCCATGGAGCCACACGAGTGACAGCATGCCAGCTGACTTGGTGCCTGCAGGCCAGCCAGGATGGTCCTGGCCCTGGGTGCTCTTCTGGAAGATTTCCATTTCCCTGCCTGAGATACCCGTCCTGTCCCTGCCCCCACTGCTTTTTTCCTTCCTCACCTCTGCCCAGGGAGAAATTCCAGCAGCAGGTGTGGGTGACACATCCTCTTCTTTAGCAGGTGGCAGCCTGGCATCTGCTGCAGAAAGTCCAGCAGAGCCCCACTCACACTGGGCCACCCACAAAGCCGTGGCCTCTCACTCCCTCCCACCAGCCCAGCCCCGAGACTGCTGACAGGGCAGAGAAAATGGCGTCAGGCACAGCTGCAGGGGCTTTTGCTGCCTGGAGTGGTATTTATATTGATCTCAACCCAGGCACACCTGGGGAGGGCTGGCCAGCATGGTAAGGCTGCCCAGGTAGCCAATCATCACCCCTCAGGGGCTCACAGTTGCAGAAAATGGAACTTGCTGAACCGGCCAGGTCCAAGGAACAGGTGTGGGCTCCTGAGAGTCAGGATAGACAAGGGGCTGCAGCTTTGGCTTGTTTTCTAATCATTTTATCTGGCCCATGAGTGGGAGACAACTTCAAGAAAACCCTCTCCTAATGAGAGGAACCCAGGAGTCAGGGAGAGGAGGGGTGGGTGGTGGTTGGAGACAGAGGCCTGGTGCCCTGGGTGCAGTGGAAGTCTCTGGAAGACCAGGTGGAGGGAGGCCACACAGAGTGATGCCCAGGGTCACAGACCTGTCGGAGCTGCTGTTTGTTAGTTCAAGTCCTGCTCTGAGGTGCTCTGTGTCAGCTCTGAGCGACAGGTGAGCTGGGGGTGCTCTTCAATGAGGGCTATGTGCACGGTTCCTGTGTGCCCAGCCCTGCCACGGTACCTGCAAGGGTAGCTCTGTATCCTGGGAGGGGCCTGACCATGAGAGCCCCGTGGGCTGGGTTGGGGGTGGGGTACCTGCCCAGGAGAGCTCCATATCCTGGGATTGGCCTGACCACGAGAGCCCCATGGGCTGCTGGGGACCTGGTAAAGGATGTCAGGACAGTCAGTGAAGCCACCGAGGATATACCTCCAGTTGCTCCTGATTCCTACACCCTGCTGGTCATTCTACCAACCACCAGGACATGGTATTCTGTATTAGTCTTCAATGATGTCTTCTTTTGTATTCCATTAGTCCCAGAGTCACAAGAAATTTTGGCTTGTGAGTGGCAGGACTCAACATACAACTAAAACAATACTTCCGGGCCGTCTTGCCCCAAGGGTTCAAAAATTCCCACACCATCTTTGGGGAAAGCTTAGCTAACGACCGAAAAGTTCTACCTCTGGAAAAGGAAACCCTCCTTCAATATGCAGACGACATTCTGATCGCCAGCCCTACTAAGGAGGCCTCTGAACTACCAAGCCAATAAAGGATAGAAGTTGTCCAAGAAAAAGCTCAAATATCACAGACTGCGGTGACCTGCCTGGGCTTCATTCTCACACAAGGTCAGAGAAGCCCATCCCAGGAAAGGGAAGAAACCATTTGCAGCCTTACCCCTTTCTAAAACTAGAAGACAGCTTAGGGGTTCCTGGGGAGGCCAGGGTTTGCTGCTTCTGGATCCCTAACTACAGTCTACTAGCTGGGCCTCTATATGAAACACTGAAAGGAAAAGATGATGATCCTTTTGAACAGAATCCAGAAGTGGCCTTTCAAGAATGGAAAGAGCAGTCAATTCAGACCCTTGCCCTGGAACTCCCTAATTG
Organism: Leucopleurus acutus; assembly: GCF_964270905.1. Lineage (NCBI taxonomy): Eukaryota > Metazoa > Chordata > Mammalia > Artiodactyla > Delphinidae > Leucopleurus > Leucopleurus acutus. Next base: position 29,441 of record NW_028138819.1, on the reverse strand, counting down.
AGCTAAACCCTTTGACCTTTCCATTCCCGGTGAAAGGTGAATCGCCATTGGAGAATTAGTGCAAAAACTGGGACCACTTGAAATGGAACAACGCAAGAATGCCATCCAGGTAGGATAAACTACAGTCACCAAGGGGCTTGGCCCACTGCCACATCTGGCCAAGATACTGGCGGTATCTAAAAACCTGGAAATCAGCAGCCCAAAAGGCCACCTCCCTCCTAAGGGAAAAGGACCCCACGTGGTGATCCTAATCACCAACCATGCCCTGAAGTTGCAGGGTTCGCTCCGTGGGCACACCGACCTCGAGTGAGGAGGCCCTCCAACTCCAACATCCAGAGAGATAACCGGAGGCAACAGGGCACCATGACGACTCATGTGAACATCACTTGACCTGGAGTTTCTCTCATAAAACAACAATAGTGTGTCCCGAAGGAGTAGACTACTGCTTGCAGGACTTCCTGCACCCGGAGGGGAGCTAATAATCTTGGCGGGGGAACCCTATATCACACTGTCACCATAGAAAAGCCTACAGACACCGTGATGATGGTGGCCAATAAGACCGGCTGGACTCCTGTTTACTTCAAAAGGCTGTTGACTCAGTGGCCATCATGGTCCTTGATCACCACTGACCCTGGACTGTCTGGGAGTTGAGCGGGCAGGGCTCTGACACCTGGTGCTGTTTTTATGTTAATTCAGGGGCCTAATTGAAGAAAGAGCAGACTACTGGTCAGAGCATCTAGGCTGGCAGAAACGGTCAGCCTAAGGTGGCCGAACAAATGTGGGGCGGGGTGAAACCGGCCCCCACAGCATCTCTGCACATCTCTTTCCTGGACCCTTAAAGGTCATTAGAATCTATAACACTTCCAATGCTGGTGCTCAGGCGGACGAGCAGGGAGGCAGGGGTCCTGGGGCCAATCAACGTCACCTGGAGGCTGCTGGGGAGAAGTTCTGACCCTCGTCCCCTGTTATGAGGGCTCCCAACTCAGCACTCAGCAGTTACAGAAGAAGGGTCTGCACCCTCAGCACTCCAAGAATGAGGAACGGGACAAAAGGCAGAGGAGGGGTTTGTCCCCAGCAAAGCCCATTAAAAATCCCTGGGAGATAAAAATAGAATCTGGGCAATAAAGTCAAGTCTGACCTTTTTTATCCTTTGTGCTTTGTCTAATTTCACGTGCTCCTAGGGTCCGGCATGCAGAGGTTCCACACCCGGCACTTCAGACCAGATTTCCTGGTGCAGAATGGCTGGGTCGACACCTCAGCTCCTGGGGCCCAGTGCAGACTCCGAGATATAGAGCCTGAGCTGCAGCCAACCCGGCCCTTGAGAGCTCCGCCCCCTCCCTCCCACTGACTCTGACAGGATCTCTACACAGCAGCCCAGCCCACAGCCCACGGGGTAGTGCATGCTCTCACCTCTCCATTCTCTGATGAAAATATAAAGTTTCCTTTGCTTGGGAACCAAACTCAGTCTCGATCTGTTGGCCCCAATGACACTGGGCAGGGGGACCCTTGTTGGGGTCCACTCTGGAGGATCAGTAACAGAAATTGAGACTATTGTAACTTCAATGAACAGATGTGTGAGCCAAACTGTAGTTAACATAGAACAGTTTATAAGGCTCGGGTAAAATAAGATGTTTCTAACACTTCCATTTGATATTTCCATCACTTTATTATAAGCAAGTTCAGTGAGAAGGTTTGTCCTATTTGTCAGGTCAATATTAGAGAAATGAAGTGATTTCTTTCCAAGGATGTACATCTAATAATCTTGGTTAAAGCTTCAATCTTGTTTTAAATGCTTTTCCATTGAAAATGATACCTCTCTTTCAGCTCCCCCATTTCTGAGAAGTATAAAATCTTATAATTTATTATTACCAAAGGGGAAAGGTGGGAGGAGGGATAAATTAACAGTTTGGAATTAACACATACACACTGCTATGTATAAAATAGATCATCAACAAGGAACTACTGTATAGCACAGGGAACTACACTCAATATTGTGCAATAACCTATAAGGGGAAATAATCGGAAAAAGAATAGATATTTTTATTGACATCATCTATCAATGACAGTTAAAGTGTAACCTAAGGGAAGCCGGTGGTGAGTGCTTCTGACCCTGAAGACTTCAGTCATCTAAAGTTTGGACTCTGCCTACTTCCCAAGGCCCTTAATGAACATATGTGTAGCCGTAGCTTAAAAAACTCCCCAGTTTGGGTTTCGGGGAGACACTGATTTTGAAAAAGCCCTGGTGTTCTCCTTACATGAATGGGACTCTTCCTACTGCTAAAACATGTCTGTCACATCCAGAGGATGGTATACCGTCTGATCGGGAAGAGTTTGGAAAAGGCATCTCATCTCCTCATCTCCTGGTGCTCGGGTTCACCCCTCCAGCGTCTTTACTAACAGTCTCCCCACTTGGAGATGTCAACACTGTCAACATCCTGTTGCGTACAGTTTGGAATTTGTCCAGAGGATGAAGCAGAAGGATGAGGAACAATGAGAGACAAGTCCTAGGTGTTCAGACAGGCACATGTCACTCTAATTTCCAATCAGGAAGATGAATTGACCAAAGGCTAGGGTTGCCCATGGAAACAGTATAGGGCTTGAGGAAATCCCACTGCTTTGTGGCCAGTTCCCATAAACACAAGTTGAACAATGGAACTCAGGGGCAGTAAAATTCACGAAACTGCAGAGTTGAAAATATCTATCACTGAAAAATGTCTTGAGGAAAGTCAGAGAAAAGGATTGGCAAGCAAGGGAGAATGGCAGGAAAGGGATTTGAGGAGGTAGAAAGGACTCGCCATTAAGCACAAGAAAAGGGGCTGAACATTGCCGACATTGCAGTTGGCCAAAAAGGCTGTATGCGTTTTTTTCTGTATATATTCAAGAAAAGGGCATACACTTTTTTAGCCAACCAAACAGGTGGGCACTGGAAATCAATACTACAAAAGATATCACTTCGCATCAGTCAGAAGAGCCATCCTCATAAAGTGTAAACGCCAGAAATGCAGGACAGGGCAAGGAGAGGAGGGAGCCCTGTGAGGCTTATAGTGGAAATGTATATTGCCAACGGCCATTCTGGAGAACTGTATTGTGTTTACTAAAGCATCTAAAAAATGAGCTACAGAGCATAGGGCACTTGCACTCATGGGCGTATATCTTGGGAAAAACAAAAATCGAGAGGACACAGGCACCCCAATGTTTACTGCCTCTCTGTTTAAAAGATCCTCGACTAGGATATAACTTAAATGTCTCTGGAGGGAAAAAATGGATAGAGATGTGGTACTTATGTAGAGTGGAATATTACTCAGCCTGGAAATCAATGAAATATGGCCAGTTGTAACAACTCCGGAGGAGTTACGTATGATCATTCTAAGTGACATAAATATGTAGAAAACACGTGTAAGGCTGCTAAACGGGAAAGGTGGGGAGGGGTGAGGCATCATCCAGGAGGTTGAAATTAGCAAAGATACCATTCCAAATACCAAACTGATAATCAACAAGGCCTACACGGTAACTAAAAGAACTGCACTCAGCACACTCAAGTCACCGGAAAAGAATATCTATGACTGGTAAGAATCTGAAAAAGAAATTATTGATGTCTCTCTGTACGTGAATCAAGTAGATGTACAGCAGCAAGAAACAGAGCTTTGAAAATCAGCTGTAAACAACATAGTAATAAATTGAAAAAAATAAACGACAGAGAGACAGAGAAAACCTCTTACAACTTTTCCTCAGGGACGGTGATGCAACATGGATTGAACACATCTAGACCCACAGCAGGATGAGACATAAGGCTGGAAACTGTTCGCACTAAGAGAAATGTGGGGTTGGGTGAGGAAATGCACACCCTTTAAAGTAATACTACCTGGTACCCATTCAATGGGTCCCAAATCTGCAGGTTCAAGGAATCTTCCTACAGCTAAAACATGCATGGAAAACCCAGAGGACTGTACACCATGTGATCGGGAGATGTGTCTAAAATGCACCTCATTTATCCTCTCCTGGTGCTCCTGTTCATCATTCCAGCCACGTTACTTAGAATCTCCCCACTTAGAGAATCAGCACATTTAAACTTCTGTTTCACACATTTTGCAAATTGTGAGGAGGATGAACGGGAACAGGGGGAAACAATGAGAGAATAGTTGTAGGGGTTTGGACGGGCACATGTCACTCTAATTTCCCATTAAGAATAAGAATTAAAAAAAGGCTCAGCCCGCCTCGCCGGAGCCAAAATAGGGCCTGAAGCAATCCTGCAGTTTTGAGGCCAGCTCACAAAAGAGCAACTTAAAAAATGGAGCTCAGGGTCACTGCAATTCACAAACCTGCAGAGTTATAAATGAAAACTAACGTCCAAAAATATGTTGAGGTAAGGCAAAGAAGAGGATCTGAATGCAAGACAGAATTGCAAGAAACAGATTTCAAGAGATAGATTGGACTCGCCTTTAAAGCACATGAAAAGCGGCAGAATTTCGACAATGATGCAGTTGGCCCAAAAGGGAGTATGTGTTATTTCCTGAATATATCCAGGAAAAAACGCATACGCACTTTATGGGCAACCAAGCAAGCAAGCAATGCAAATGTGCACAACAAAGAAGTCTCATTTCCCACCGGTCAAAAGGGCCATCCGAAAAAATTGTAAAAACCAGAAATGCAGGACAGGCCATGGAGAACAGGGAGCCTTTATACGCTGATGGACAGTGTGTGAACTGCCGAGAGCCACTCTGGAGAAGTGTATGGTGGTTCCTAAATCATCTAAAAAACAGAGCGACAGAGCATAGGGCACTTCCAATCACGGGAGTATATCTAGGGAAGTCTAAAAATCAACAAGACACAAGCACACCACAGTTTAGGGCTACTCTGTTTACAAGAACCTCAACTTCAGTACACCTTAAATATCCCAGGAAAGAGAACAATGGATAAAGAAAATGTGGTACTTATGTACAATGGAATATCTCTTCACCATGAAATCAATGTAATAAGGCTAGTAGAAGGATAAAGAGTGGATTGAGGTCCGATAATACTACTTGAAATAAGTCAAACAGAAAAAGAAACATATCATAAGATATCACTTATAGAGGGAGGATAAATATGGCTGCACAAAAAATGAATGACAAAACAGAACAGTGTCTCACATTTAGAAAACACACTTATGTCAGCTTAAGGGGAAAGGAGAGGTGGGGTGATGCATAAAACCAGAGTTTGAAATTAGCACAGATACCGTTCAATAAACCAAATAGGTATCAGACAAGATCTACACCTTGCTCAATGAACTGGCCTCAACACACCCTATACACCACAGAGAAATATATCTGAGTAATAAGAATCTTAAAACCCATGTATTGATATATCTCCATAAGGGAATCAAGTGTGCGCAGAGCGGCACAAACACAGCAGTGAAAATGAGCTAAACCCCATTATAGAAATAAATTTTAACACCAAAACGCAGAAACAATGAAAGAGAGAAAAATTCTTACAAAATTCGCTCAGGGGCTGTGATGCAACCTGGAATGACCACATATAAACCCACAGCTGGATAAGACATAAGGCTGGACACTTGGGGCTGAAAGGATTGGAGAGCTTTGGTGAGCAACTGCCGAAAGTTTAATGCAATACTTCATGCTACTTATTCCAAGGGTCCCAACACTCCAAGTTGAAGGGAATCTTCCTACAGCTAAACCATGCATGGGAAATCCAGCAGATGGTATACCATATGATCGGGAAAGGTTTCTAAAATGCACCTCATTTTCCTCTCCTGGGGCTCCGGATCAACATTCCAGCCACTTTACTAACAACATCTCCACATGGAGAGTCAATGCCTTTAAGTTCCGGTATCGCACAGTCTGCAGTTAGTGCGGAGGATGAATGGGAATAGGGGGAACCAGTGAGAAAATAGCTGTAGCGGTTTCAATGGGCACATGTCACTCTAATTTCACATCAGGAAGAAGAATTAACCAAAGGCAGAGCAAGGCGCCCCAGAAGAAGAATAGGGCCTGAAGAAATCCTGTGGATATGAGGCAAGATCACAAAAATAAGAGCTGAAAAATGGAGCTAAGGGCCACTGCAATTGAAAAACCTGCAGAGTTATAAAGGCCAACTATTTTCCAAACGTATATTGAGGTAAGGCTATGAAGAGGAACTGAGAGCAAGGCAGAACTGCAGGAAACCGATTTCAGGAGGTAGACTGGAATTGCACTGAAAACATATGAAAAGACTCAGAACGTCGACAATGATGCACTTGGCCAAAAAGGGCGTATGCGTTCTTTCCTGAATATATTCAGGAAGAAACGCATACGCCCTTTCTGGCCAACCAAGCAAGCTCGCAAAGGAAATCTGCACTACAATGAAGTCTCACTGCCCCCCGGTCAAAGGGCCTTCTGAAAAAAGTGTAAAATCCAGAAAGGCAGGACAGGCCATGGAGAACTGGGAGCCTTGTTATGCTGATGGGCGAGATGTAAATGGCCAACAGCCACTCTGGAGAAGTGTATGGTGTTTCCTGAAACATCCAAAAAACTAAGCAACAGAGCCTAGGGCACTTCCACTTATGGTCCTATAGCTTAGGGAAATTAAAATCAAAAAGACACAGCCACCCCAAAGTTTGGGACGGCTCTGTTTACAAGAACCTCGTTTACGGTACAAGTTCAATATCACAGAAAGCGAAAAATGGATAAAGAAATTGTGGTACTTACGTACAATGCAATATCACTCAGCAATGAAATCTATGTCAACAGGCCCGTAGCAGCATAATGAGTGGATTCAGGTACGATGATTCTAAGTGAAATTAGTCACACAGAAAAAGAAACATCATAAGATATCACTAATACACGGAATGTAAACTTGGCTACACAAGAACTGAATTACAAAACAGAACAGGGTGTCAAATGTAGAAAACCAACTTATGCTTGCTTAAGGGGACGGGTGAGTTGGGGTGCTGCATAAAACCAGAGATTGAAATTAGCACAGATACCGTTCCATAAGCCAAATATGTAATAGACAAGAGCTACTCCTTGCTCAACGAAGTGGACTCAACACCCCATATTAAACGCCTAAGAATATACCTGACTAGTAAGAATCTACCTGACTAGTAAGAATCTTAAAACCTATGGATTTATATGTCTCCGAAAGAGAATCAAGCGTGTGTACAGTGGCATAAACGCAGCAGTGATAGGATTGGTGAGGTTCGGTGAGCAAATGCAGACCCTTTGAAGTCATATTGCATGGTACCCATTCCATGGGTCTCAACTCTCCATGTTTAATGGATTCTTCCTTCAGCTAAAACATGCATGTGGAACCCAGAGTATGATCCACCGTGTGATCGGGAAACGTGTTCAAATGTGTCTCAGTTTTCGTCCCCTGGTACTCGGGTGCAACATTCCAGACGCTTTACTAACACTCTCCCCACTTGGAGAGTCAGTGCCTTTAACCTCCTGTTTGGCCCAGTTTGCAATTTCTGTGGAAAATGAACAGGAATAGGGAGAACCAATGAGAGACTAGGTGGAGGTGTCCAGACGGGCAAATTTAACTCTCATTTCCCACCAGGAAGAGGAATTAACCAAAGGCTCAGCGTGCCATGCCGGAACCACACTAGGACCAGAAGCAATCCTGCGGTGTTGCGGCCAGCTCACAAGATAGCGAGTTGAAGAAAGGAGCTCAGGGGCACTGTAATTCACAAACCTGCAGAGTTATAAAGGACAGCTATCTTCCAAAAATATATTGAAGTAAGGCTGCCAAGAGGAGTTGAAAGGGGGGCAGAATTGCAGGAAACCGATTTCAGGAGGTAGCATGGAATTGCATGTAAAGCATAGGAAAAGAGGCAGAACGTCCACAATGATGCACTTGGCCAAAAAGGGCATATGCGTTTTTTCCTGAATATATTCAGGAAAAAACGCATACGCCCTTTTTGGCCAACCAAGCAAGCTTGCAAAGGAAATCTGCACTACAATGAAGTCTCACTGCCCCCCGGTCAAAAGGGCCATCTGAAAAAAGTGTAAAATCCAGAAAGGCAGGACAGGCCATGGAGAACTGGGAGCCTAGTTATGCTGATAGGCGGGATGTAAATTGCCAGCAGCCACTCTGGAGAAGTGTATGGTGTTTCCTGAAACATCCAAAAAACAAAGCAACAGAGCCTAGGGCACTTCCACTTATGGTCCTATAGCTTAGGGAAATTAAAATCAAAAAGACACAGCCACCCCAAAGTTTGGGACGGCTCTGTTTACAAGAACCTCGTTTACGGTACAAGTTCAATATCACAGAAAGCGAAAAATGGATAAAGAAATTGTGGTACTTACGTACAATGCAATATCACTCAGCAATGAAATCTATGTCAACAGGCCCGTAGCAGCATAATGAGTGGATTCAGGTACGATGATTCTAAGTGAAATTAGTCACACAGAAAAAGAAACATCATAAGATATCACTAATACACGGAATGTAAACTTGGCTACACAAGAACTGAATTACAAAACAGAACAGGGTGTCAAATGTAGAAAACCAACTTATGCTTGCTTAAGGGGACGGGTGAGTTGGGGTGCTGCATAAAACCAGAGATTGAAATGAGCACAGATACCATTCCATAAGCCAAATATGTAATAGACAAGAGCTACTCCTTGCTCAACGAAGTGGACTCAACACCCCATATTAAACGGCTAAGAATATACCTGACTAGTAAGAATCTACCTGACTAGTAAGAATCTTAAAACCTATGGATTTATATGTCTCCGAAAGAGAATCAAGCGTGTGTACAGCGGCATAAACACAGCAGTGATAGGATTGGTGAGGTTCGGTGAGCAAATGCAGACCCTTTGAAGTCATATTGCATGGTACCCATTCCATGGGTCTCAACTCTCCATGTTTAAGGGATTCTTCCTTCAGCTAAAACATGCATGTGGAACCCAGAGTATGATCCACCATGTGGTCGGAAAACGTGTTCAAATGTGTCTCAGTTTTGGTCCCCTGGTACTCGGGTGCAACATTCCAGATGCTTTACTAACACTCTCCCCACTTGGAGAGTCAGTGCCTTTAACCTCCTGTTTGGCCCAGTTAGCAATTTCTGCGGAAGATGAACAGGAATAGGGAGAACCAATGAGAGATTAGGTGGAGGTGTCCGGACGGGCCAATTTAACTCTCATTTCCCACCAGGAAGAGGAATTAACCAAAGGCTCAGCATGCCGTGCCGGAACCAAACTAGGGCCTGAAGCAATCCTGCGGTGTTGCGGCCAGCTCACAAGAAAGCGAGTTGAAGAAAGGAGCTCAGGGGCACTGTAATTCACAAACCTGCAGAGTTATAAATGACAGCTATCTTCCAAAAATATATTGAATTAGGATGCCAAGAGGAGTTGAAAGCAGGGCAGAATTGCAGGAAACCGATTTCAGGAGGTAGACTGGAATTGCATGTAAAGCATAGGAAAAGAGGCAGAACGTCCACAACGATGCACTTGGCCAAAAAGGGCGTATGCGTTTTTTCCTGAATATATTCAAGAAAAAACGCATACGCCCTTTTTGGCCAACCAAGCAAGCTTGCAAAGGAAATCTGCACAACAATGAAGTCTCACTGCCCCCCGGTCAAAAGGGCCATCTGAAAAAAGTGTAAAATCCAGAAAGGCAGGACAGGCCATGGAGAACTGGGAGCCTAGTTATGCTGATGGGTGGGATGTAAATTGCCAGCAGCCACTCTGGAGAAGTGTATGGTGTTTCCTGAAACATCCAAAAAACAAAGCAACAGAGCCTAGGGCACTTCCACTTATGGTCCTATAGCTTAGGGAAATTAAAATCAAAAAGACACAGCCACCCCAAAGTTTGGGACGGCTCTGTTTACAAGAACCTCGTTTACGGTACAAGTTCAATATCACAGAAAGCGAAAAATGGATAAAGAAATTGTGGTACTTACGTACAATGCAATATCACTCAGCAATGAAATCTATGTCATCAGGCCCGTAGCAGCATAATGAGTGGATTCAGGTACGATGATTCTAAGTGAAATTAGTCACACAGAAAAAGAAACATCATAAGATATCACTAATACACGGAATGTAAACTTGGCTACACAAGAACTGAATTACAAAACAGAACAGGGTGTCAAATGTAGAAAACCAACTTATGCTTGCTTAAGGGGACGGGTGAGTTGGGGTGCTGCATAAAACCAGAGATTGAAATGAGCACAGATACTGTTCCATAAGCCAAATATGTAATAGACAAGAGCTACTCCTTGCTCAACGAAGTGGACTCAACACTCCATATTAAACGCCTAAGAATATACCTGACTAGTAAGAATCTACCTGACTAGTAAGAATCTTAAAACCTATGGATTTATATGTCTCCGAAAGAGAATCAAGCGTGTGTACAGTGGCATAAACGCAGCAGTGATAGGATTGGTGAGGTTCGGTGAGCAAATGCAGACCCTTTGAAGTCATATTGCATGGTACTCATTCCATGGGTCTCAACTCTCCCTGTTTAAGGGATTCTTCCTTCAGCTAAAACATGCATGTGGAACCCAGAGTATGATCCACCGTGTGATCGGAAAACGTGTTCAAAGGTGTCTCAATTTTCGTTTCCTGGTACTCGGGTGCAACATTCCAGACGCTTTACTAACACTCTCCCCACTTGGAGAGTCAGTGCCTTTAACCTCCTGTTTGGCCCAGTTTGCAATTTCTGTGGAAAATGAACAGGAATAGGGAGAACCAATGAGAGACTAGGTGGAGGTGTGCAGACGGGCAAATTTAACTCTCATTTCCAACCAGGAAGAGAAATTAACCAAAGGCTCAGCGTGCCATGCCGGAACCACACTAGGACCAGAAGCAATCCTGCGGTGTTGCGGCCAGCTCACAAGAAAGCGAGTTGAAGAAAGGAGCTCAGGGGCACTGTAATTCACAAACCTGCAGAGTTATAAAGGACAGCTATCTTCCAAAAATATATTGAAGTAAGGCTGCCAAGAGGAGTTGAAAGGGGGGCAGAATTGCAGGAAACCGATTTCAGGAGGTAGACTGGAATTGCATGTAAAGCATAGGAAAAGAGGCAGAACGTCCACAATGATGCACTTGGCCAAAAAGGGCGTATGCGTTTTTTCCTGAATATATTCAGGAAAAAACGCATACGCCCTTTTTGGCCAACCAAGCAAGCTTGCAAAGGAAATCTGCACTACAATGAAGTCTCACTGCCCCCCCCCCCCCGGTCAAAAGGGCCATCTGAAAAAAGTGTAAAATCCAGAAAGGCAGGACAGGCCATGGAGAACTGGGAGCCTAGTTATGCTGATGGGCGGGATGTAAATTGCCAGCAGCCACTCTGGAGAAGTGTATGGTGTTTCCTGAAACATCCAAAAAACAAAGCAACAGAGCCTAGGGCACTTCCACTTATTGTCCTATAGCTTAGGGAAATTAAAATCAAAAAGACACAGCCACCCCAAAGTTTGGGACGGCTCTGTTTACAAGAACCTCGTTTACGGTACAAGTTCAATATCACAGAAAGCGAAAAATGGATAAAGAAATTGTGGTACTTACGTACAATGCAATATCACTCAGCAATGAAATCTATGTCAACAGGCCCGTAGCAGCATAATGAGTGGATTCAGGTACGATGATTCTAAGTGAAATTAGTCACACAGAAAAAGAAACATCATAAGATATCACTAATACACGGAATGTAAACTTGGCTACACAAGAACTGAATTACAAAACAGAACAGGGTGTCAAATGTAGAAAACCAACTTATGCTTGCTTAAGGGGACGGGTGAGTTGGGGTGCTGCATAAAACCAGAGATTGAAATGAGCACAGATACCGTTCCATAAGCCAAATATGTAATAGACAAGAGCTACTCCTTGCTCAACGAAGTGGACTCAACACTCCATATTAAACGCCTAAGAATCTACCTGACTAGTAAGAATCTTAAAACCTATGGATTGATATGTCTCCGAAAGAGAATCAAGCGTGTGTACAGCGGCATAAACGCAGCAGTGATAGGACTGGTGAGGTTCGGTGAGCAAATGCAGACCCTTTGAAGTCATATTGCATGGTACCCATTCCATGGGTCTCAACTCTCCAGGTTTAATGGATTCTTCCTTCAGCTAAAACATGCATGTGGAACCCAGAGTATGATCCACCGTGTGATCGGGAAACGTGTTCAAATGTGTCTCAGTTTTCGTCCCCTGGTACTCGGGTGCAACATTCCAGACGCTTTACTAACACTCTCCCCACTTGGAGAGTCAGTGCCTAAAACCTCCTGTTTGGCCCAGTTTGCAATTTCTGTGGAAAATGAACAGGAATAGGGAGAACCAATGAGAGACTAGGTGGAGGTGTCCGGACGGGCAAATTTAACTCTCATTTCCCACCAGGAAGAGGAATTAACCAAAGGCTCAGCATGCCGTGCCGGAACCAAACTAGGGCCTGAAGCAATCCTGCGGTGTTGCGGCCAGCTCACAAGAAAGCGAGTTGAAGAAAGGAGCTCAGGGGCACTGTAATTCACAAACCTGCAGAGTTATAAATGCCAGCTATCTTCCAAAAATATATTGAAGTAAGGCTGTCAAGAGGACTTGAAAGTGGAGCAGAATTGCAGGAAACCGATTTTAGGAGGTAGACTGGAATTGCATGTAAAGCATAGGAAAAGAGGCAGAACGTCCACAATGATGCACTTGGCCAAAAAGGGCGTATGCGTTTTTTCCTGAATATATTCAGGAAAAAACGCATACGCACTTTTTGGCCAACCAAGCAAGCTTGCAAAGGAAATCTGCACTACAATGAAGTCTCACTGCCCCCCGGTCAAAAGGGCCATCCGAAAAAAGTGTAAAATCCAGAAAGGCAGGACAGGCCATGGAGAATTGGGAGCCTTGTTATGCTGATGGGCGGGATGTAAATTGCCAGCAGCCACTCTGGAGAAGTGTATGGTGTTTCCTGAAACATCCAAAAAACAAAGCAACAGAGCCTAGGGCACTTCCACTTATGGTCCTATAGCTTAGGGAAATTAAAATCAAAAAGACACAGCCACCCCAAAGTTTGGGACGGCTCTGTTTACAAGAACCTCGTTTACGGTACAAGTTCAATATCACAGAAAGCGAAAAATGGATAAAGAAGTTGTGGTACTTACGTACAATGCAATATCACTCAGCAATGAAATCTATGTCATCAGGCCCGTAGCAGCATAATGAGTGGATTCAGGTACGATGATTCTAAGTGAAATAAGTCACACAGAAAAAGAAACATCATAAGATATCACTACTACACGGAATGTAAACTTGGCTTCACAAGAACTGAATTACAAAACAGAACAGGGTGTCAAATGTAGAAAACCAACTTATGCTTGCTTAAGGGGAAAGGTGAGTTGGGGTGCTGCATAAAACCAGAGATTGAAATGAGCACAGATACCATTCCATAAGCCAAATATGTAATAGACAAGAGCTACTCCTTGCTCAACGAAGTGGACTCAACACCCCATATTAAACGCCTAAGAATATACATGACTAGTAAGAATCTTAAAACCTATGGATTTATATGTCTCCGAAAGAGAATCAAGCGTGTGTACAGCGGCATAAACGCAGCAGTGATAGGACTGGTGAGGTTCGGTGAGCAAATGCAGACCCTTTGAAGTCATATTGCATGGTACCCATTCCATGGGTCTCAACTCTCCATGTTTAAGGGATTCTTCCTTCAGCTAAAACATGCATGTGGAACCCAGAGTATGATCCACCGTGTGATCGGGAAACGTGTTCAAATGTGTCTCAGTTTTCGTCCCCTGGTACTCGGGTGCAACATTCCAGACGCTTTACTAACACTCTCCCCACTTGGAGAGTCAGTGCCTATAATCTCCTGTTTGGCCCAGTTTGCAATTTCTGTGGAAAATGAACAGGAATAGGGAGAACCAATGAGAGATTAGGTGGAGGTGTCTGGACGGGCAAATTTAACTCTCATTTCCCACCAGGAAGAGGAATTAACCAAAGGCTCAGCATGCCGTTCCGGATCCAAACTAGGGCCTGAAGCAATCCTGCGGTGTTGCGGCCAGCTCACAAGAAAGCGAGTTGAAGAAAGGAGCTCAGGGACACTGTAATTCACAAACCTGCAGAGTTATAAATGACAGCTGTCTTCCAAAAATATATTGAAGTAAGCAGCCAAGAGGAGTTGAAAGCCGGGCAGAATTGCAGGAAACCGATTTCAGGAGGTAGACTGGAATTGCATGTAAAGCATAGGAAAAGAGGCAGAACGTCCACAATGATGCACTTGGCCAAAAAGGGCGTATGCGTTTTTTCCTGAATATATTCAGGAAAAAACGCATACGCCCTTTTTGGCCAACCAAGCAAGCTTGCAAAGGAAATCTGCACTACAATGAAGTCTCACTGCCCCCCGGTCAAAAGGGCCATCTGAAAAAAGTGTAAAATCCAGAAAGGCAGGACAGGCCATGGAGAACTGGGAGCCTTGTTATGCTGATGGGCGGGATGTAAATTGCCAGCAGCCACTCTGGAGAAGTGTATGGTGTTTCCTGAAACATCCAAAAAACAAAGCAACAGAGCCTAGGGCACTTCCACTTATGGTCCTATAGCTTAGGGAAATTAAAATCAAAAAGACACCGCCACCCCAAAGTTTGGGAGGGCTCTGTTTACAAGAACCTCGTTTACGGTACAAGTTCAATATCACAGAAAGCGAAAAATGGATAAAGAAGTTGTGGTACTTACGTACAATGCAATATCACTCAGCAATGAAATCTATGTCATCAGGCCCGTAGCAGCATAATGAGTGGATTCAGGTACGATGATTCTAAGTGAAATAAGTCACACAGAAAAAGAAACATCATAAGATATCACTAATACACGGAATGTAAACTTGGCTACACAAGAACTGAATTACAAAACAGAACAGGGTGTCAAATGTAGAAAACCAACTTATGCTTGCTTAAGGGGAAAGGTGAGTTGGGGTGCTGCATAAAACCAGAGATTGAAATGAGCACAGATACCGTTCCATAAGCCAAATATGTAATAGACAAGAGCTACTCCTTGCTCAACGAAGTGGACTCAACACCCCATATTAAACGCCTAAGAATATACATGACTAGTAAGAATCTTAAAACCTATGGATTTATATGTCTCTGAAAGAGAATCAAGCGTGTGTACAGCGGCATAAACGCAGCAGTGATAGGACTGGTGAGGTTCGGTGAGCAAATGCAGACCCTTTGAAGTCATATTGCATGGTACCCATTCCATGGGTCTCAACTCTCCATGTTTAAGGGATTCTTCCTTCAGCTAAAACATGCCTGTGGAACCCAGAGTATCATCCACTGTGTGATCTGGAAACGTGTTCAAATGTGTCTCAGTTTTCGTCCCCTGGTACTCGGGTGCAACATTCCAGACGCTTTACTAACACTCTCCCCACTTGGAGAGTCAGTGCCTTTAACCTCCTGTTTGGCCCAGTTTGCAATTTCTGCGGAAAATGAACAGGAATAGGGAGAACCAATGAGAGACTAGGTGGAGGTGTCTGGACGGGCAAATTTAACTCTCATTTCCCACCAGGAAGGGGAATTAACCAAAGGCTCAACATGCCGTGCCGGAACCAAACTAGGACCTGAAGCAATCCTGCGGTGTTGCGGCCAGCTCACAAGAAAGCGAGTTGAAGAAAGGAGCTCAGGGGCACTGTAATTCACAAACCTGCAGAGTTATAAATGACAGCTATCTTCCAAAAATATATTGAATTAGGCTGCCAAGAGGAGTTGAAAGCGGGGCAGAATTGCAGGAAACCGATTTCAGGAGGTAGACTGGAATTACACGTAAAGCATAGGAAAAGAGGCAGAACGTCCACAATGATGCACTTGGCCAAAAAGGGCGTATGCGTTTTTTCCTGAATATATTCAGGAAAAAACGCATACGCCCTTTTTGTCCAACCAAGCAAGCTTGCAAAGGAAATCTGCACTACAATGAAGTCTCACTGCCCCCCGGTCAAAAGGGCCATCCGAAAAAAGTGTAAAATCCAGAAAGGCAGGACAGGCCAAGGAGAACTATGAGCCTTCTTATGCTGAAGGGTGGGATGTAAATTGCCAGCAGCCACTCTGGAGAAGTGTATGGTGTTTCCTGAAACATCCAAAAAACAAAGCAACAGAGCCTAGGGCACTTCCACTTATGGTCCTATAGCTTAGGGAAATTAAAATCAAAAAGACACAGCCACCCCAAAGTTTGGGACGGCTCTGTTTACAAGAACCTCGTTTACGGTACAAGTTCAATATCACAGAAAGCGAAAAATGGATAAAGAAGTTGTGGTACTTACGTACAATGCAATATCACTCAGCAATGAAATCTATGTCATCAGGCCCGTAGCAGCATAATGAGTGGATTCAGGTACGCTGATTCTAAGTGAAATAAGTCACACAGAAAAAGAAACATCATAAGATATCACTACTACACGGAATGTAAACTTGGCTACACAAGAACTGAATTACAAAACAGAACAGGGTGTCAAATGTAGAAAACCAACTTATGCTTGCTTAAGGGGAAAGGTGCGTTGGGGTGTTGCATAAAACCAGAGATTGAAATTAGCACAGATACCGTTCCATAAGCCAAATATGTAATAGACAAGAGCTACTCCTTGCTCAACGAAGTGGACTCAACACCCCATATTAAACGCCTAAGAATATACCTGACTAGTAAGAATCTACCTGACTAGTAAGAATCTTAAAACCTATGGATTTATATGTCTCCGAAAGAGAATCAAGCGTGTGTACAGCGGCATAAACGCAGCAGTTATAGGATTGGTGAGGTTCGGTGAGCAAATGCAGACCCTTTGAAGTCATATTGCATGGTACCCATTCCATGGGTCTAAACTCTCCAGGTTTAAGGGATTCTTCCTTCAGCTAAAACATGCATGTGGAACTCAGAGTATGATCCACCGTGTGATAGGCAAACGTGTTCAAATGTGTCTCAGTTTTCGTCCCCTGGTACTCGGGTGCAACATTCCAGACGCTTTACTAACACTCTCCCCACTTGGAGAGTCAGTGCCTTTAACCTCCTGTTTGGCCCAGTTTGCAATTTCTGTGGAAAATGAACAGGAATAGGGAGAACCAATGAGAGACTAGGTGGAGGTGTCCGGACGGGCAAATTTAACTCTCATTTCCCACCAGGAAGAGGAATTAACCAAAGGCTCAGCATGCCGTGCCGGAACCACACTAGGGCCAGAAGCAATCCTGCGGTGTTGCGGCCAGCTCACAAGAAAGCGAGTTGAAGAAAGGAGCTCAGGGACACTGTAATTCACAAACCTTCAGAGTTATAAATGACAGCTATCTTCCAAAAATATATTGAAGTAAGGCTGCCAAGAGGAGTTGAAAGCGGGGCAGAACTGCACAAAACCGATTTCAGGAGGTAGACTGGAATTGCATGTAAAGCATAGGAAAAGAGGCAGAACGTCCACAATGATGCAGTTGGCCAAAAAGGGCGTAAGCGTTTTTTCCTGAGGAAAAAACGCAATCGCCCTTTTTGGCCAACCAAGCAAGCTTGCAAAGGAAATCTGCACTACAATGAAGTCTCACTGCCCCCCGGTCAAAAGGGCCATCTGAAAAAAGTATAAAATCCAGAAAGGCAGGACAGGCCATGGAGAAATGGGAGCCTTGTTATGCTGATGGGCGGGATGTAAATTGCCAGCAGCCACTCTGGAGAAGTGTATGGTGTTTCCTGAAACATCCAAAAAACAAAGCAACAGAGCCTAGGGCACTTCCACTTATGGTCCTATAGCTTAGGGAAATTAAAATCAAAAAGACACAGCCACCCCAAAGTTTGGGAGGGCTCTGTTTACAAGAACCCCGTTTACTGTACAAGTTCAATATCACAGAAAGCGAAAAATGGATAAAGAAGTTGTGGTACTTACGTACAATGCAATATCACTCAGCAATGAAATCTATGTCATCAGGCCCGTAGCAGCATAATGAGTGGATTCAGGTACAATGATTCTAAGTGAAGTAAGTCACAAAAAAAGGAACATCATATGGTATCACTACTACACGGAATGTAAACTTGGCTACACAAGAACTGAATTACAAAACAGAACAGGGTGTCAAATGTAGAAAACCAACTTATGCTTGCTTAAGGGGACGGGTGAGTTGGGGTGCTGCATAAAACCAGAGATTGAAATGAGCACAGATACCGTTCCATAAGCCAAATATGTAATAGACAAGAGCTACTCCTTGCTCAACGAAGTGGACTCAACACCCCATATTAAACGCCTAAGAATATACCTGACTAGTAAGAATCTACCTGACTAGTAAGAATCTTAAAACCTATGGATTTATATGTCTCCGAAAGAGAATCAAGCGTGTGTACAGCGGCATAAACGCAGCAGTGATAGGATTGGTGAGGTTCGGTGAGCAAATACAGACCCTTTGAAGTCATATTGCATGGTACCCATTCCATGGGTCTCAACTCTCCAGGTTTAAGGGATTCTTCCTTCAGCTAAAACATGCATGTGGAACCCAGAGTATGATCCACCGTGTGATTGGGAAACGTGTTCAAATGTGTCTCAGTTTTCATCCCCTGGTACTCGGGTGCAACATTCCAGACGCTTTACTAACACTCTCCCCACTTGGAGAGTCTGTGCCTTTAACCTCCTGTTTGGCCCAGTTTGCAATTTCTGTGGAAAATGAACAGGAATAGGGAGAACCAATGAGAGACTAGATGGAGGTGTCCGGACGGGCAAATTTAACTCTCATTTCCCACCAGGAAGAGGAATTAACCAAAGTCTCAACATACTGTGCCGGAACTAAACTAGGGCCTGAAGCAATCCTGCGGTGTTGCGGCCAGCTCACAAGAAAGCGAGTTGAAGAAAGGAGCTCAGAGACACTGTAATTCACAAACCTGCAGAGTTATAAATGACAGATATCTTCCAAAAATATATTGAAGTAAGGCTGCCAAGAGGAGTTGAAAGCGGGGCAGAATTGCAGGAAACCGATTTCAGGAGGTAGACTGGAATTGCATGTAAAGCATAGGAAAATAGGCAGAACGTCCACAATGATGCACTTGGCTAAAAAGGGCATATGCGTTTTTTCCTGAATATACTCAGGAAAAAACGCATACGCCCTTTTTGGCCAACCAAGCAAGCTTGCAAAGGAAATCTGCACTACAATGAAGTCTCACTGCCCCCTGTCAAAAGGGCCATGTGAAAAAAGTGTAAAATCCAGAAAGTCAGGACAGGCCATGGAGAACCGGGAGCCTTGTTATGCTGATGGGCGGGATGTAAATTGCCAGCAGCCACTCTGGAGAAGTGTATGGTGTTTCCTGAAACATCCAAAAAACAAAGCAACAGAGCCTAGGGCATTTCCACTTATGGTCCTATAGCTTAGGGAAATTAAAATCAAAAAGACACAGCCACCCCAACGTTTGGGCCGGCTCTGTTTAAAAGAACCTCGTTTACGGTACAAGTTCAATATCACAGAAAGCGAAAAATGGATAAAGAAGTTGTGGTACTTACGTACAATGCAATATCACTCAGCAATGAAATCTATGTCATCAGGCCCGTAGCAGCATAATGAGTGGATTCAGATACGATGATTCTAAGTGAAATAAGTCACACAGAAAAAGAAACATCATAAGATATCACTACTACACGGAATGTAAACTTGGCTACACAGGAACTGAAATACAAAACAGAACAGGGTCTCAAATGTAGAAAACCAACTTATGCTTGCTTAAGGGGAAAGGTGAGTTGGGGTGCTGCATAAAACCAGAGATTGAAATTAGCACAGATACCGTTCCGTAAGCCAAATATGTAATAGGCAAGAGCTACTCCTTGCTCAACGAAGTGGACTCAACACCACATAATAAATGCCTAAGAATATACCTGACTAGTAAGAATATTAAAACCTATGGATTTATATGTCTCCAAAAGAGAATCAATCGTGTGTACAGCGGCATAAACGCAGCAGTGATAGTACTGGTGAGGTTCGATGAGCAAATGCCAACCATTTGAAGTCATATTGCATGGTACCCATTCCATGGGTCTCAACTCTCCAGGTTTAAGGTATTTTTCCTTCAGCTAAACATGCATGTGGAACACAGAGTATGATCCACCGTGTGATCGGGAAACGTGTTCAAATGTGTCTCAGTTTTCGTCCCCTGGTACTCGGGTGCAACATTCCAGACGCTTTACTAACACTCTCCCCACTTGGAGAGTCAGTGCCTTTAACCTCCTGTTTGGCCCAGTTTGCGATTTCTGCGGAAGATGAACATTAATAGGGAGAACCAATGAGAGACTAGGTGGAGGTGTCTGGACGGGCAAATTTAACTCTCATTTCCCACCAGGAAGAGGAATTAACCAAAGGCTCAGCGTGGCATGCCAGACGCACAGTAGGGCCTGAAGCAACCCTGCGGTGTTGCGGCCAGCTCACAAGAAAGCGAGTTGAAGGAAGGAACTCAGGGGCACTGTAATTCACAAACCTGCAGAGTTATAAAGGACAGCTATCGTCCAAAAATATATTGAAGTAAGGCTGTCAAGAGGACTTGAAAGTGGAGCAGAATTGCAGGAAACCGATTTCAGGAGGTAGACTGGAATTGCATGTAAAGCATAGGAAAAGAGGCAGAACGTCCACAATGATGCACTTGGCCTAAAAGGGCGTATGCGTTTTTTCCTGAATATATTCAGGAAAAAACACATACGCCCTTTTTGGCCAACCAAGCAAGCTTGCAAAGGAAATCTGCACTACAATGAAGTCTCACTGCCCCCCGGTCAAAAGGGCCATCTGAAAAAAGTGTAAAATCCAGAAAGGCAGGACAGGCCATGGAGAACTGGGAGCCTAGTTATGCTGATGGGCGGGATGTAAATTGCCAGCAGCCACTCTGGGAAGTGTATGGTGTTTCCTGAAACATCCAAAAAACAAAGCAACAGAGCCTAGGGCACTTCCACTTATGGTCCTATAGCTTAGGGAAATTAAAATCAAAAAGACACAGCCACCCCAAAGTTTGGGACGGCTCTGTTTACAAGAACCTCGTTTACGGTACAAGTTCAATATCACAGAAAGCGAAAAATGGATAAAGAAGTTGTGGTACTAACGTACAATGCAATATCACTCAGCAATGAAATCTATGTCATCAGGCCCATAGCAGCATAATGAGTGGATTCAGGTACGATGATTCTAAGTGAAATTAGTCACACAGAAAAAGAAACATCATAAGATATCACTAATACACGGAATGTAAACTTGGCTACACAAGAACTGAATTACAAAACAGAACAGGGTGTCAAATGTAGAAAACCAACTTATGCTTGCTTAAGGGGACGGGTGAGTTGGGGTGCTGCATAAAACCAGAGATTGAAATGAGCACAGAAACCGTTCCATAAGCCAAATATGTAATAGACAAGAGCTACTCCTTGCTCAACGAAGTGGACTCAACACCCCATATTAAACGCCTAAGAATATACCTGACTAGTAAGAATCTACCTGACTAGTAAGAATCTTAAAACCTATGGATTTATATGTCTCCAAAAGAGAATCAAGCGTGTGTACAGCGGCATAAACGCAGCAGTGATAGGATTGGTGAGGTTCGGTGAGCAAATGCAGACCCTTTGAAGTCATATTGCATGGTACCAATTCCATGGGTCTCAACTCTCCATGTTTAAGGGATTCTTCCTTCAGCTAAAACATGCATGTGGAACCGAGAGTATGATCCACCATGTGATCGGAAAACGTGTTCAAACGTGTCTCAGTTTTCGTCCCCTGGTACTCGGGTGCAACATTCCAGACGCTTTACTAACACTCTCCCCACTTCGAGAGTCGGTGCCTTTAACCTCCTGTTTGGCCCAGTTTGCAATTTCTGTGGAAAATGAACAGGAATAGGGAGAACCAATGAGAGACGAGGTGGAGGTGTCCGGACGGGCAAATTTAACTCTCATTTCCCACCAGGAAGAGGAATTAAGCAAAGGCTCAGCGTGCCAGGCCGGAACCACACTAGAACCAGAAGCAATCCTGCGGTGTTGTGGCCAGCTCACAAGAAAGCGAGTTGAAGAAAGGAGCTCAGGGGCACTGTAATTCACAAACCTGCAGAGTTATAAATGACAGCTATCTTCCAAAAATATATTGAAGTAAGGCTGCCAAGAGGAGTTGAAAGCGGGGCAGAATTGCAGGAAACCGATTTCAGGAGGTAGACTGGAATTGCATGTAAAGCATAGGAAAAGAGGCAGAACGTCCACAATGATGCACTTGGCCAAAAAGGGCGTATGCGTTTTTTCCTGAATATATTCAGGAAAAAACGCATACGCCCTTTTTGGCCAACCAAGCAAGCTTGCAAAGGAAATCTGCACTACAATGAAGTCTCACTGCCCCCCGGTCAAAAGGGCCATCTGAAAAAAGTGTAAAATCCAGAAAGGCAGGACAGGCCATTGAGAACTGGGAGCCTTGTTATGCTGATGGGCGGGATGTAAATTGCCAGCAGCCACTCTGGAGAAGTGTATGGTGTTTCCTGAAACATCCAAAAAACAAAGCAACAGAGCCTAGGGCACTTCCACTTATGGTCCTATAGCTTAGGGAAATTAAAATCAAAAAGACACAGCCACCCCAAAGTTTGGGATGGCTCTGTTTACAAGAACCTCGTTTACGGTACAAGTTCAATATCACAGAAAGCGAAAAATGGATAAAGAAGTTGTGGTACTTACGTACAATGCAATATCACTCAGCAATGAAATCTATGTCATCAGGCCCGTAGCAGCATAATGAGTGGATTCAGGTACGATGATTCTAAGTGAAATAAGTCACACGGAAAAAGGAACATCATAAGATATCACTACTACACGGAATGTAAACTTGGCTACACAAGAACTGAATTACAAAACAGAACAGGGTGTCAAATGTAGAAAACCAACTTATGCTTGCTTAAGGGGAAAGGTGAGTTGGGGTGCTGCATAAAACCAGAGATTGAAATGAGCACAGATACCATTCCATAAGCCAAATATGTAATAGACAAGAGCTACTCCTTGCTCAACGAAGTGGACTCAACACCCCATATTAAACGCCTAAGAATATACCTGACTAGTAAGAATCTTAAAACCTATGGATTTATATGTCTCCGAAAGAGAATCAAGCGTGTGTACAGCGGCATAAATGCAGCAGTGATAGGATTGCTGAGGTTCGGTGAGCAAATGCAGACCCTTTGAAGTCATACTGCATGGTACCCATTCCATGGGTCTCAACTCTCCAGGTTTAAGGGATTCTTCCTTCAGCTAAAACATGCATGTGGAACCCAGAGTATGATCCACCGTGTGATCGGAAAACGTGTTCAAATGTGTCTCAGTTTTCGTCCCCTGGTACTCGGGTGCAACATTCCAGACGCTTTACTAACACTCTCCCCACTTGGAGAGTCAGTGCCTTTAACCTCCTGTTTGGCCCAGTTTGCAATTTCTGTGGAAAATGAACAGGAATAGGGAGAACCAATGAGAGATTAGGTGGAGGTGTCCGGACGGGCAAATTTAACTCTCATTTCCCACCAGGAAGGGGAATTAACCAAAGGCTCAGCATGCCGTGCCGGAACCAAACTAGGGCCTGAAGCAATCTTGCGGTGTTGCGGCCAGCCCACAAGAAAGCGAGTTGAAGAAAGGAGCTCAGGGGCACTGAAATTCACAAACCTGCAGAGTTATAAATGACAGCTATCTTCCAAAAATATATTGAATTAGGCTGCCAAGAGGAGTTGAAAGCGGGGCAGAATTGCAGGAAACCGATTTCAGGAGGTACACTGGAATTGAATGTAAAGCATAGGAAAAGAGGCAGAACCTCCACAATGATGCACTTGGCCAAAAAGGGGGTATGCGTTTTTTTCTGAATATATTCAGGAAAAAACGCATACGCCCTTTTTGGCCAACCAAGCAAGCTTGCAAAGGAAATCTGCACTACAATGAAGTCTCACTGCCCCCCGGTCAAAAGGGCCATCTGAAAAATGTGTAAAATCCAGAAAGGCAGGACAGGCCATGGAGAACTGGGAGCCTAGTTATGCTGATGGGCGGGATGTAAATTGCCAGCAGCCACTCTGGAGAAGTGTATGGTGTTTCCTGAAACATCCAAAAAACAAAGCAACAGAGCCTAGGGCACTTCCACTTATGGTCCTATAGCTTAGGGAAATTAAAATCAAAAAGACACAGCCACCCCAAAGTTTGGGATGGCTCTGTTTACAAGAACCTCGTTTACGGTACAAGTTCAATATCACAGAAAGCGAAAAATGGATAAAGAAATTGTGGTAGTTACGTACAATGTAATATCACTCAGCAATGAAATCTATGTCATCAGTCCCGTAGCAGCATAATGAGTGGATTCAGGTACGATGATTCTAAGTGAAATTAGTCACACAGAAAAAGAAACATCATAAGATATCACTAATACACGGAATGTAAACTTGGCTACACAAGAACTGAATTACAAAACAGAACATGGTGTCCAATGTAGAAAACCAACTTATGCTTGCTTAAGGGGACGGGTGAGTTGAGGTGCTGCATAAAACCAGAGATTGAAATTAGCACAGATACCGTTCCATAAGCCAAATATGTAATAGAAAAGAGCTACTCCTTGCTCAACGAAGTGGACTCAACACCTCATATTAAACGCCTAACAATATACCTGACTAGTAAGAATCTACCTGACTAGTAAGAATCTTAAAACCTATGGATTTATATGTCTCCCAAAGAGAATCAAGCGTGTGTACAGTGGCATAAACGCAGCAGTGATAGGATTGCTGAGGTTCGGTGAGCAAATGCAGACCCTTTGAAGTCATATTGCATGGTACCCATTCCATGGGTCTCAACACTCCAGGTTTAAGGGATTCTTCCTTTAGCTAAAACATGCATGTGGAACCCAGAGTATGATCCACCGTGTGATCGGGAAAAGTGTTCAAATGTGTCTCAGTTTTCGTTCCCTGGTACTCCGGTGCAACATTCCAGACCCTTTACTAACACTCTCCCCACTTGGAGAGTCAGTGCCTTTAACCTCCTGTTTGGCCCAGTTTGCAATTTCTGTGGAAAATGAACAGGAATAGGGAGAACCAATGAGAGACTAGGTGGAGGTGTCCGGACGGGCAAATTTAACTCTCATTTCCCACCAGGAAGAGGAATTAACCAAAGGCTCAGCATGCCATGCCGGAACCAAACTAGGGCCTGAAGCAATCCTGCGGTGTTGCGGCCAGCTCACAAGAAAGCGAGTTGAAGAAAGGAGCTCAGGGGCACTGTAATTCACAAACCTGCAGAGTTATAAACGACAGCTATCTTCCAAAAATATATTGAAGTAAGGCTGCCAAGAGGAGTTGAAAGCAGGGCAGAATTGCAGGAAACCGATTTCAGGAGGTAGACTGGAATTGAATGTAAAGCATAGGAAAAGATGCAGAACGTCCACAATGATGCACTTGCCCAAAAAGGGCATATGCGTTTTTTCCTGAATATATTCAGTAAAAAACGCATATGCCCTTTTTGGCCAACCAAGCAAGCTTGCAAAGGAAATCTGCACTACAATGAAGTCTCACTGCCCCCCGGTCAAAAGGGCCATCTGAAAAAAGTGTAAAATCCAGAAAGGCAGGACAGGCCATGGAGAACTGGGAGCCTTGTTATGCTGATGATCGGGATGTAAATTGCCAGCAGCCACTCTGGAGAAGTGTATGGTGTTTCCTGAAACATCCAAAAAACAAAGCAACAGAGCCTAGGGCACTTCCACTTATGGTCCTATAGCTTAGGAAAATTAAAATCAAAAAGACACAGCCACCCCAAAGTTTGGGACGGCTCTGTTTACAAGAACCTCGTTTACGGTACAAGTTCAATATCACAGAAAGCGAAAAATGGATAAAGAAGTTGTGGTACTTATGTACAATGCAATATCACTCAGCAATGAAATCTATGTCATCAGGCCCATAGCAGCATAATGAGTGGATTCAGGTACGATGATTCTAAGTGAAATTAGTCACACAGAAAAAGAAACATCATAAGATATCACTAATACACGGAATGTAAACTTGGCTACACAAGAACTGAATTACAAAACAGAACAGGGTGTCAAATGTAGAAAACCAACTTATGCTTGCTTAAGGGGACGGGTGAGTTGGGGTGCTGCATAAAACCAGAGATTGAAATTAGCACAGATACCGTTCCATAAGCCAAATATGTAATAGACAAGAGCTACTCCTTGCTCAACGAAGTGGACTCAACACCCCATATTAAACGCCTAAGAATATACCTGACTAGTAAGAATCTACCTGACTAGTAAGAATCTTAAAACCTATGGATTTATATGTCTCCGAAAGAGAATCAAGCGTATGTACAGCGGCATAAACGCAGCAGTGATAGGATTGCTGATGTTCGGTGAGCAAATGCAGACCCTTTGGAGTCATATTGCATGGTACCCATTCCATGGGTCTCAACTCTCCCTGTTTAAGGGATTCTTCCTTCAGCTAAAACATGCATGTGGAACCCAGAGTATGATCCACCGTGTGATCGGAAAACGTGTTCAAATGTGTCTCAGTTTTCGTCCCCTGGTACTCGGGTGCAACATTCCAGACGCTTTACTAACACTCTCCCCACTTGGAGAGTCAGTGCCTTTAACCTCCTGTTTGGCCCAGTTTGCAATTTCTGTGGAAAATGAACAGGAATAGGGAGAACCAATGAGAGACTAGGTGGAGGTGTCCAGACGGGCAAATTTAACTCTCATTTCCCACCAGGAAGAGGAATTAACCAAAGGCTCAGCGTGCCATGCCGGAACCACACTAGGACCAGAAGCAATCCTGCGGTGTTGCGGCCAGCTCACAAGAAAGCGAGTTGAAGAAAGGAGCTCAGGGGCACTGTAATTCACAAACCTGCAGAGTTATAAAGGACAGCTATCTTCCAAAAATATATTGAAGTAAGGCTGCCAAGAGGAGTTGAAAGGGGGGCAGAATTGCAGGAAACCGATTTCAGGAGGTAGACTGGAATTGCATGTAAAGCATAGGAAAAGAGGCAGAACGCCCACAATGATGCACTTGGCCAAAAAGGGCGTATGCGTTTTTTCCTGAATATATTCAGGAAAAAACGCATACGCCCTTTTTGGCCAACCAAGCAAGCTTGCAAAGGAAATCTGCACTACAATGAAGTCTCACTGCCCCCCGGTCAAAAGGGCCATCTGAAAAAAGTGTAAAATCCAGAAAGGCAGGACAGGCCATGGAGAACTGGGAGCCTAGTTATGCTGATGGGCGGGATGTAAATTGCCAGCAGCCACTCTGGAGAAGTGTATGGTGTTTCCTGAAACATCCAAAAAACAAAGCAACAGAGCCTAGGGCACTTCCACTTATGGTCCTATAGCTTAGGGAAATTAATATCAAAAAGACACAGCCACCCCAAAGTTTGGGACGGCTCTGTTTACAAAAACCTCGTTTACGGTACAAGTTCAATATCACAGAAAGCGAAAAATGGATAAAGAAATTGTGGTACTTACGTACAATGCAATATCACTCAGCAATGAAATCTATGTCATCAGGCCCGTAGCAGCATAATGAGTGGATTCAGGTACGATGATTCTAAGTGAAATTAGTCACACAGAAAAAGAAACATCATAAGATATCACTAATACACGGAATGTAAACTTGGCTACACAAGAACTGAATTACAAAACAGAACAAGGTGCCAAATGTAGAAAACCAACTTATGCTTGCTTAAGGGGACGGGTGAGTTGGGGTGCTGCATAAAACCAGAGATTGAAATGAGCACAGATACCGTTCCATAAACCAAATATGTAATAGACAAGAGCTACTCCTTGCTCAATGAAGTGGACTCAACACTCCATATTAAACGCCTAAGAATCTACCTGACTAGTAAGAATCTTAAAACCTATGGATTTATATGTCTCCGAAAGAGAATCAAGCGTGTGTACAGCGGCATAAACGCAGCAGTGATAGGATTGGTGAGGTTCGGTGAGCAAATGCAGACCCTTTGAAGTCATATTGCATGGTACCCATTCCATGGGTCTCAACTCTCCCTGTTTAAGGGATTCTTCCTTCAGCTAAAACATGCATGTGGAACCCAGAGTATGATCCACCGTGTGATCGGAAAACGTGTTCAAATGTGTCTCAGTTTTGGTCCCCTGGTACTCGGGTGCAACATTCCAGACGCTTTACTAACACTCTCCCCACTTGGAGAGTCAGTGCCTTTAACCTCCTGTTTGGCCCAGTTTGCAATTTCTGTGGAAAATGAACAGGAATAGGGAGAACCAATGAGAGACTAGGTGGAGGTGTCCGGACGGGCAAATTTAACTCTCATTTCCCACCAGGAAGAGGAATTAACCAAAGGCTCCGCGTGCCATGCTGGAACTAAATTAGGGCCTGAGGAGATCCTGCGGTGTTGCGGCCAGCTCACAAGAAAGCGAGTTGAAGAAAGGAGCTCAGGGGCACTGTAATTCAGAAACCTTCGGAGTTATAAATGACAACTATCATCCAAAATTATGCTGAAGTAAGGCTGCGAAGAGGACTTGAATGCAGGGCAGAATTGCTGGAAATTGATTTCAAAACGTACACGGGAGTAGCTCTTAAAGCATAGGAAAAGAGACAGAACTTGGAAAATAATGCACTTGGCAAAAAAGGGCATATGTGTTTTATCCAGAGCTCTCATAACTGAGGGGAGGAGATTCCCAGCAGGCTCCAACTGCCACCTGAGGGCTCACATTGCCAAGGCAACGTTAGCATGCCAGGCAGGAGTTACCTTACAGCAGAGGTCCCACCTCACAGAAGGGTGAGAAACCCAGCCAACATCAGACTCTCACCAGAGGGCCCACATCACCAAGGGGATGGGAACCAGGCAGGAGTGTCTTCACATCAGTGGGGCCACATCATCGAAAGCTGAGGTACTCAGCACATGTGTCCTCAAACCAGAGGACCCACATCACCAAGGACCTCGGAGTGAGGCAGGCAGGAGTAGCCTCACAACACTTGGCACATAGAATAAAAAAGTGAGGAATCCAGCAGTGGGAACCTCCCAGCAGGTGGCCCAGAGCACCGAGGCTATGGGATCCAGGCCACAGTGAACTCACAGAAGAGGGCCCATGTCATGAAACTGAGCAACCCAGCCATTGGGACCTCAGAGCAGGAGGCCCACATCCCCATGGGGATGGAATTCTGGTAGGAGTGTCCTCGCACCACTGAGAACGTATCAGAAAATTTTGGGCGACCAGCAGTTAGGGCCTGGCGCCAGAGGACCCTCATCACCAAGGGAAGGAGGCTCCCAGCAGGCTCCAACTGCCACCAGAGGGCTGACGTCGCCAAGGCGATGTGTGCCAACCAGGCACGAATGACCTCACAGCAGAGGGTCCACCTCAGAGAAGTGTGACGAACCCAGTCAGGATCAGACTCGCACCAGAGGGCCCACATCACCAAATGGATTGGAACCAGGCAGGAGTGTCCTCACATGAGTAGGGCCACATCATCTAAAGGTGAGGAACCCAGAACATGTGGCTTCAAACCATAGGACACCCATCACCAAGGGGCTGGGAGTGAGGCAGGCAGGAGGAGCCTCATAACAGA